>NC_072773.1:11834604-12134604 GCF_022539595.1 Amphiprion ocellaris | reverse complement strand
ATGCAGCAGAAATCCACCTCAAATCTTACTTGCAGTAGGCAGAAATTTGGAACAGGCAAAAAATACTAATAATAAAGGCAGAATTTCAGAACATGCAGCCCTCCGCTTTTGGCTCTCCTCTCCCTGTTCAAACGCCCCTCTACCACACTTTGAGCTAGAAGTCAACATTGATTTTATTAGTGGCTGCACCCACCTATACACCCTGACCTCCTGACTGAAAGTTTTCCATCCAACCCCGGGCTGGGCTGTTGCTAAGCCACACTAAAGATCCTGGCTGTTGCCCATGTTGACTACATTTTCACAACCATTATCTCAGCCAGATCCATTTAGCCTCCCTGCTTTTTTGTCTCACTGCAAAGTATTATTATTGTTACAGCAGGTTGTTGCACCACAGTCTCCATTTTGTCTACATACTACTTTCCACTCTTTTAGAGTATGCAGGTCTGAGATTACAGAGAAGAATATTTGTGAAGTTTCTCCTGACTGTGTGATGCAACCCAATTTCTAAACTTGTTGGGATTTTAAAAGTCCTGTTGTGTGATCCTAGCCTTAAGTCTAATGTTATAGGCTAAATTTTTCTGCCAAGAGCGGGGGCAGAAGTCTAGTCTGAAATGCTGAAAGGTTAGTGTGGAATTTGTAATGCCAAAGAAATACTGCCTACCCCTGATTTAAGGCATGATGGTGTACATGGATGCATCACAAAAGTTGTAGAAGCCAGCTTTCTGTAGCTTCCACATTTTTTTGCTGCTGTCTCTATTTGACTTAAACTTTTTTTTTTTAAACAGGTGTCCATTTTGGTGAAGAAGAGTCTCTTTCAGCCAAGGTTACACTTGACATTCTTTCTCACTGACAAAAGAAGAAGGAGCACCCAACTCAAATCCACTGAAAAATGTCCTTAAACCAGAGCGCAGAGCCTTTTGAAAGCTGTTATATGTTGTTTTTTTCTTTGCTGTTGTAGAATTGTACAATTGACAAGTGACATGTTTTAAGCTTATGAGAAAGTACCCGTAAAGCTCCGTTTTTACCCGATTACTATAATTTAACTACAATTGTAGTCATTGCTTCGAATGACTTATTTTTTTGCATCATAATCACTTGCTAAAAGCTTTTTACAGTGGCCATATTGTAATAAGTTATGACATTTCTTACTACACACTCTGTTTCTTACAAACCCACCAGTCTGTTGTATTATTGTGTATTAATGTGACAAATTTCCATGAGATAGTATGCCTTTTACTAACTTAAATGTTCTTCAAAGGATACTCAGCTGAGCAGACAGTCAGATTTGATTTGAAATACTTATAACGCACTGTATGGACATGTGTGTGCCATTAAACCCTGTACAGATACAACTGCTACTGTGCTGCCTTCATTTCACTGTGCATGCTCATTTAGCTGAGCTTGTCACATCTTCAGCAGGTGCAAATGAAAGCATTTCATGCTACATGTTTTCTGTTAAAAAAAAAAAAAAGTCTTTGGTGCTCCTCTCTCCTTCTTTTTCTTCTGACACCCACAGAGGGCACTCTAACTCCTAACAAGATCTATCTCCTCCATCTTTTCAAGAAAGGCTTTGGGAGAGGATGCACACATTCAAACCAGAGATGATGAGACTAGACTAGATTCTCCCCTAAACCACAACAAAACAAAGAAATACTTGATTTTAAACATATGCTCTCCACTTGAGATGAGATTGCTTGTTCTAAGAACAGCGACTATGTTTATCCTAGTCCTGGGACCACAGGGACACACAGTCATTTAAGCAAATGCAGTCCTTGACAGAATCAAAACCCAATCAGATGATGCAAATTACAGAGGCAGCGCTGGAGACAACTATTCATTTGCTTTTTCTGTGCTGTTACCTGGTGAGTGCAAGGTAGCTTCGCTTCTACTTGTGCTCATTGCTATTCCCCCTCAATTTCTCCATTTATTTCTTCCCTGCATTCTCCTCTGAAGGTTAATTACTTATAGATAGTTAAAGATTACAGATCAGCAAACAGCAGCCCATTGATCTCTTCCCTGCCGTGCCCACCTCTGCAATGTCACACTCTTTACACGCTGGGACAGAGGCCTGGTGATTATCTGTTCATATCGATCGATCCCTCCTCTGTTTTCCTTCGCTTTTTACCCCCTTTTGCTTCCTTTGCCTCAACTCTGTCACTTTCTTCCCTCCCCCTTGCCAAAAGCTCATTATTGAAAATGAGACTTTTCATTGCCCGTGCCACTATTTCTGTTGTTGTTTCTCATCCGTCTAATTTGTTTGGGTTTTTTTAGCCTCTCAAGTCTGTTGAGGGGCAGGCGAGTCAATACCTCAAGTTAAATAGGCTGCATTGATTGGGAGAGGGATTTAGCTGTTTACCAACTGTAGAAATGGGCTCGAGCCACAGAAAAACAGCGCAGGTGTCTGCATGGAGCAAGTCAATGGTGACAAATGAGTCACGGGGAGAAAATGCCCTTAAATGAGGGAAGATGAAAGGCTTGTCGGTGGAGGCTGAGAGTGCAGGAGGACACGCTCCATCAACCTTTAAGGTTGTCACATGAAGCTGACCATTCCTGCCACCTTGAGCCAAGACATTAGAAATGGTGGGATATAGCCATGCATTCAGAAGTACATGCTTCCTCTCGCTAGGACTCAAGCCTGTTCCTCTTCATCGTTGGTCTTGCCTCCATCCTTGAGCTTGTATTCGTCCACAAGACCTCCCCTCCGGATGTTATTCCACACCCATGCACCATCTTTAGCTTCTCATAACCTCCGGAGATTTCAGAAGTGCTTCACCCAAGGAGTACAGTCGCACAAACCAAAGCGCACTGAGGATGAAAAAATTCCTTATTTCCTAGTAAAAGCACCTCATTTTCCTTAACTTTCTCAGCATGAATAGAATATGAAAGTCAGACATTGCTTATGAATAAAAAAACACTGCAAGCCCATCATTTTAGATTGCTTCCAGCTTTAAATCCGTGGTGATCGTTCTACAGTTTCTGAGTGCAATAAAATAAATCACTGTCGACCACTAATGTCTGAAAGTGGTCTTGCTAACTTTACTGCAAGGGTCACAAATCAGCACTAATGCCTAAAGTCAAAGTCAAATGTATTTATGAAGCACATTAAAAAATGAGTTAAACCAAAGTGCTGCACGACTAAAACAGTATGCCACAGAACACAAACACTGACTACACAATGACTAGAAGGCATCTAGATAAACAACAATTGTGTAACATCCAAGATCATCTGGCTGGTCGATGTAGGTGCTCTCACAGATGTATGATGATGCAAGAGTCATGCTGTATAAGGTGGTGCCACCCCATTGACAACTTGAAAATCATACGGTCAGTTCTGAAGTGGACAAAAAAACAGTTCTGGTGCTCTCTGATCACACTAAGCAGCTGAGGGGGGCGGCATGGCTCAGTGGGTAGAGTGGCCGTCTTGTAACTGGAGGGTTGCCGGTTCGATCCTCGCCTGGTGAGCTCATGTCCAGGTGTCCCTGAGCAAGACACCCAACCCCTAACTGCTCCTGATGGGTCGTGGTTAGCGCCTTGCATCCGCCATCAGTGTGTGAATGTGTGTGTGAATGGGTGAATGTGATGTATAATGTAAAGCGCTTTGGGTATCGTTTCTGGTATAGTAAAGCGCTACATAAATACAGACCATTTACCACCAACTTTCAAGGCTTGATCAACCTCCACTGCTGCAGAACAGCTTTGAGTTGTATTTCTTGTTTCCTTTAATAATTCTGAAATATACATTATTTTTCAGTTTTGGGTAACCTTTCCTTATTTTTAACCTCTGGCAGTTCACCACCTACCTTCGTACCATTTCAAGCTGTTCATTGGACTTGAACTACTTGAATTTCTATTAAAAAAAGGAAAAACTAGGGTGTTATAAAACTTTTGACCATTAGTGTAAATGTAATTCAATCTACAACACCACCTCACTCCACAGTGTTTTTAAAAATAGTGTCATATCACTGTTTTTTAAAAATGCTTCAGTTTTTAGTAATGACATAATTTTCACTAAATCTGAGGACTGAGAGATATTACATCTTAAGTTACAGGGGCAAGACAAGATATGGTGCTGATGTTCAAATACTCCTGTATGCTAGGGTCTGGGATGATAAACATGAGGAATATGTCAGTTTTTTTTTTTTTACAGAGTGATGATGGAAACCCTGTGACTTCATTGGTTTACAGGTGTCAGTGGAACAGCAGTAAGCGTCTACATGTCATTAATTATTGCTCTGTGACAAAATTTGTGTTAAATGTTTTCATAGGCTGAAGAGTTTTCTTTAATACCTCCATACTGATCTTGGCGTCTAGAAGTGAAGTTCGCCTTTAAGACTCAGGGTTTTAGGAAATTCAAAGTAACAGAAGAATTAATGTGCAGACAGTGAAGTCAAGCACTGAATGAGAGACTCCATTTTCTCCTCAGGTGGTGTGGGGCTCAAGCACAGGCCTCTGCCTCAGCCTGACGCACTGCCACTGGATGTAATTAAGGTGTCGTGAAAATGTAAAGCCGGTTTAGAGGCGTGTGAATCAGTAGAGCTGGAGGAGAAACTGGCAGGACTTTAGTTCAGATGGAGTCCAGCACAAGTGAACTACATGAACCTACTGCTAGCTGGAGACTCAACACGCTCCTCTGCTTCTCTATAAGAACACTTTGCCTCTTGTACTACACTTCCATCTTTCTCTCTCTCTGGCATGGCTAACAGCTGTGAAGAGAAAGACAGAAACAGAGGCGATATTGACGGCCAAGCAGGAAAGTTCGATAGCAGGCTCTGGAGTTGTTTAAAGCAGGAGCCTGCAGCCAGGACTCAGGTTGTCCTTGTGCACTGTGGTGTAAAGCCAGTATCGATGAACTTGACAGCAGTTTAGCCCGCCTGAGATCTGCTGTTCTCTAAGGATACTTCAGACACATTCTCCTGGGAGCTTTAGCCTTGTTTACCCTGTTAATGTTCCACAGAACTACAATGTCAGAAATGCATGTGGAAAGATTTCGGTTTTGCTAGTCATGTTTGTCAAAATGAGGGAATTTAAGTAGTATGGAAGTCATCCAGACATGCAGTACCAGGGGTTTATTTGAATGACAGAGTAAAACTAGGTTATTTACATGAAAAATAAATTAGTTATAGTTACAGTAACTGTGCTGTAAATGCAACCAGAGGCTGCCCAAGGAGAGGCAATATGAAAACTGGGCCAGTTCGAACTTAAGCCTGTGCATGCATTTTGCATGTTGATGGCTCCAAATGGCAATGTGTAGGAGTTAACTATTTGAAAAATTACCAATGTATTGCCCACTGACACCTGCAAATGACACACAGCATGTTCATGTTTATATTGACCAGCTATGCTATTTAGTGATGCTTTCTACAAAAAGAAACAGAGAGACACTTTTAATTAAGGATAAATCTGTGGCATTTATTATCAGATTGCTCGTTTTGCTGACTTACATTTATTTATGCATAGATATTAAGAGTTAAATGATGTCCAGTATCATTTATCTGTCATGCATCCATCCATTATCTATACACCGCTTAATCCTCATTAGGGTCGCGGGGGGGTTGGAGTCTTTCCCAGCTGACTTAGGGTGAAGACAGGGGACACGTTGGACAGGTCACCAGTCTATCACAGGGCTGCATATACAGACAATCATTTATCTGTCAAATAATTCAAAATTGTGCCAACTTACAGTACTACACTACTTCTGTGTTTAACAGTAGAGTATTTTATTTACTATGTAAAATTAAAAACTAACAGTTTACATTTCCTATATTAAAAATACATTACCAAAGTAGAAGCTCAGTAGACCTTTCATCGCTGAGATTTAAATCTTCTGTTTTTGCAATACTTAGGATGTTTGTATGGATTCGCGTCAGGCAGCATACCTGGCCAGACTGAGAGTCATCTTGTCAGGCAGTATTTTTAAATATAGCTAGTTGTCTACCTATGAAAATCATGAAGTGTCAGGCTAAGCCTGATTTATAGTTTAATCTCTTAAGACCCGAGCTTTGGTTGGGCTTGCATTTTAGATTTCTTCTCGTTATTTGGGATAAGGAGTAACCAATAAATATAATAACTGGATAACGTATAATATTTATTGTGTTACGACTGCGGTCGTTATCGTAGCTTCCTGTGCTGCGTGTGTCCTTTTTATGTCCCTATCATGTATGCAAATAGGGCTGCGCCGCACCACGGCCACGGTTGGTCGCCAGGATGACGGCTCGGCACTGGATTGGTTGGCTGTACCAGGAAGACCGCGATATAAAGGCGAAACCGTGACGTCGTCTCCGGGTCAGAGGGTCCGAGGGCGTGGCTACATCCTACCCTGCTTCCAACCTACACGTTAGCACACTTGGGTTCCAGTGATCAGCTGTGATTTAGGGATTTAATATTGAGTGATCGCAGTGAGCAGCCACCTTTTATTTAACCGTTTTTTTCTCATGTTTAAGTTAGGATAGGGAGGTTAGACTTTGTTGTTCTTTTTACCTTTTGTTTTTTGCAGATCAGTTTTGGGTTAATAGTTTAGTGGCGTTTTGTTTGTTGTTTTTGGTTTTGCTCACTGTCGCTTTCAGTTACCAGTCCCCATTGTTTCAGTTCTTAAAATTTGTGTTGAGAAATAAATACCTAAATTTTATGCGAAAACGTGTGTTGGAAATGCTTGGGACCAGGGGAAGGATGCCTCTTCGTGTTACGCACAGTGACCCCTAGGCTGGGCGTAACAATTGTTATATGTATTATATTTTATAATATTTATATAAATATTATAATTAGATTGTTATCAGTATTATTGTTGATATTTTTATTATTATAATTTTTATTGTTATTATTATCATTATTATGAACAATGCACTCTTTTTGAAAAAAAAAGAAAGATGCCCACTAGGTTAATCAGAGGTCCTGTAACTAAGCCCAGATTTGACCACTGAGTCTGTGGAGTGCTGCCATAATATTTATTACCCAGTATCAGTTCAAAATTTGAGTTTGCAGATTGTTATATATTGTATATTATTATTCTGAATAATATAATATATAATCTAATTTTATACAAAACAAATAAAACTATAAATTACCTTTATTTCCATTATATGGAATATGTCATCAACCTTTTAGGATTATGTGACATGAAATAAGTCTAGATTAATCCAATAGAATGACAGTTGCTACATCAGTGATAAAGAATGCAACTGCAAAACATTAGGCTATACTGACCAGAAATGTAGTATCTAAATCATCTGCTTCTATCCTCTATTTTCCTGACAACACTGAACATTTAAAACAAGGCTTGAAGTGAAATGATTTACGCAGCGTGTTTTTATAAATACAATAATAACATTCTGTTACTGTTTGAATGTTTTGTGCCCAAGATTTACTGGTGTCCAAACTATACCTTAATTATGAAGAGCTACATTTTTTATTGTCAGAAGCAACAGATGGATCTACGAAGCACCTGATTTAGCTTGTATTTGCCGTTTTTTCTAATACTAAGAATATGAATAAGAAAATCAAGAAAATAGATGAACAGTAGCCACTGCTGCCTGCTATCCATCTAGAAAATATGTTCAATAAAAAAAAATTTCACTTTTTGATAATGTGCTGCCACGCTTTGATGGGGATGGCAAGAACAGCATGCATGCCAATATGTTTATTAAAGTGAATCAGTGATGATTCTGCCTTGTGCATGAATCATACATCAGCAACAGCCTAATTTTACACATTTACACATGCCATGATAATAAAGACATAAAAAAATAGAAATGCTTGGCAAAAATAGCATACAGTCAATGTCAAAGTTCCAGGTTTCTAATATTAGCTGCTGCTCTAACCACTGCTGTTTGTCATTATGGATTGATCTGATCCATTATCAGCCTCTTGGGCTGCTAAAGAATAGCGTATGCACACAGTTATCTCATCTGTTTGAACCTGTGCTGAATTAGCCAGATTGTGTAAACCTGAACCAACTTTTATGGAACCACTTTATCCGCGACTGATTTGTTAGGTCTATTCAAACCAGGCCACCTCTGTTCTTAGTGCGCACCCTCACGCAGCGTGGGTGTTTAAACCAATGAACAGGACTGGAGTTTGGATCTTTGGCTCTGATGGGCCGGATGATAAGCCGGTTGTCACACCAGCAGACACACTTTAAGATGTGCCTCTTGGTGAGTGTTTAACTGTTCACATGGCTGCCCTAACATACAGGTGTCCTCCAGGACAGCGTGACATCAGTGTTGGCCATGGTTACTTGTGCGAAAATGTACATGGCACCAATTAGTGAAGCAAGTTTGAATTTTTAAGCAAAGAGTGCAAAAAAAAAAAAAAAAAGGTTTTAAGTTACGATTTAAAGGTGCCCAGTGGAGTCTCTCCTCATAAGACTGTGTGTTCTGGAGGTCCAGCAAGCAGATTGTGTGCATTTCTGTTTCTTAGCTTGCCACCTTCCTCTCCACTATTTTTGTTGGCACATTGCTACATTTGTTGATGCGCTGTAAATCTCATGATTGCCTGTGATGACTGTGTGCATGCATTCATGTTCTTGTGCATCTGAAAGAAATAAAGAAAATAAAAATTCACTATAAAGCACTGCATTATGGCACTACTAGTGGACAAATATACCACCTTTATTACTTGTACTTTTTATAATTGCATCCAAAACATGCACTGCAATGTTGTGTTTTTTGGACACTGTACTTTTTCATTTGAAATGAAAATACATTCTTTACATGTCCATATGGCATTTTTTATATGATTTAAAGAGCAAAAAATCAGTCAACGTCATGGCTTAGCATTTATACCTTGAAACCACAGTGCACCGTAGGCGCCCAAGGGTTTCATCCTTAATGAACCTCAGGCACCAGTCCTGTCAAGTTGCAGGGTGCAGCTTTCTGTATAATTTTTCTTAAGAATCATCCATCCTATACACTGCTTAATCCTCATTAAGGTCGCAGGGGGGCTGGAGTCTATCCCAGCTGACTGAGGGTGAAGACAGGGGACACCCTGGACAGGTCACCAGTCTATCACAGAGCTACATAGAGAGACACACAATCACATCTACAGACAATTTAGAGATACCAATTAATCTAAGCATGTTTTTGGACTGTGGGAAGAAGCCAGAGAACCCGGAGAAAACCCACACATGCACAGGGAGAACATGCAAGCTCCATGCAGAAAGATCCTGGGAAGGCAGGGACGTGAACCGGAGATCTTCTAGCTGTAAGGCAACAGTGCTAACCACCAAGCCACTGTGCAGCCCCTAGTATGGACCAGTTTTCCTATCAATTAGTATTTTACTGCTTCATTGCTGCCATCCAACAACACATCTGCACACCAATGTAGGGAAATCAAAGGGTTCATCATTCTGATTTGGAATTTAAAATAAAGGCATATTTATTTGTTCTAGAAGGTACTTCTGCACTGGTTGCTAATGTTTGGTGACAACTTGGCAGTGGACCAGCATTTCCTCCCAGCAGCACTGGTCCACCTTCAGTGATGTGAGGCAGGTCACAGTGAGGTAAAGGTCTCTGTTAGCCGTGAGCCTGACAGTTGAGTCATACATGTAATCAACAATGTAGTAACACAGTATAGGACAGAGGCACAAACTGGAGGCTGTGTTGTTCAGGAGTCAAAGGACGGCGCTGTGAGGTTGATTGTATTATTTCAAACTCAGTGCAGTTATTGGACTGTCTGACCAAAAGTGACCTTAACATTGTATTTGCTTCAGCTGAGCTGCTTGGCGGATTGCAGTACAGTTCAACAGGCCGTCTGTAGTTGTGTGTGTGTGAGTGTGACAGCTCCCAGGTGTGAGTGTACGGAACTGTATGAATGTGTTCAGAGAGGCTGCACGCTCAGCAAAATCCTTCCTTGGATAAATAAAGATTGTTTGTCTCAGTACTTACCATAGGTTTTGTTGCAGCGCTGGCTGCAGTGAGTGACACTATTCAGTTTGGCATTTCGGGATTACAGAGAGAGAGACAGAGGACAGATACCTCAACTGACACTTTTCAAACATATTTTCACACACGGTGTACAAAGTAAAAAATCGACAACTGAGATTCAGATCAGAAAGCTCTGTGACAGCAGACAGAAACTACATTTGTGCATACTGTGCATTCTTCTCCCCACTTTCCTGTTTGCCTCTCGACTAACCTGTCTAATAAAGCCAACAAAAGGCCAGAAAAAAAACCCACTGATGGTACAATGAGAAGGAATGGGATATCTTTGGCAACAAATCACTTCTGGAAGAGATGAATTTGCAAGCTGACAGTGTTCACTTGCTGTCATAGTTACAGTGACGCTGTGCTGCTATTTCGCAATGATAGAGAAATCTTTTTTTTAAATCCAAAATATTTTTATTGTTTTTCACATGAAAATATAGGTACATTTGTATAAAACATTGGCTCACAAGGTCTTCTTAAACAAAAAATAAAATACAGATACAACTATGGTTTGAGTCACTGTATAAAAGACATGTAAATGTGTATGTATGATTGTTTTATACAGATAAAACAATAATGCAATTAAAATAAAGATAAAATATGAATATATAAAAAATAAAAACCAAGACCTTCCCACCCATCCCACCACTGCTTAACAGAATGTTCACTCCATGATAAAGATTATACTATGCTGCATCGAATGAATCACAGAGCTGGGAATGCCTGTATAAATGAACCCCACATATCCTCAAAAGCACCAGGAGTTTGTTTCAGTGAGTATCTGATCTTTTCCAGTTTTAAACAGGACATGGCATCCTGCAGCCACTGTGCATGATCAGGAGGGGAGGCATCTTTCCACTTTAGTAAGATGACACGGCATGCCAGTAGTAAGGCAAAGGCTAGGGATTTTTTTTGGTTGTATTAAGATGTACTTGATTTTCAATAACCCCAAAGAGGGCTACTATAGGATTTGGTTCCAATCTAATGCTCAATATCTGAGAAATAGCGCTAAAGATGGCTCCCCAATAGTTACCCAAATGTGGGCAAGACCAGAACATGTGTCTGAAGGAGGCTTCTGTTAAGTTACACCTGGTACATAGTGGGCTAACTTCAGGGTACATAGCGGATAGTTTGACCTGGAAATGTGTACCCGGTGTACGATTTTAAACTGGATTAATTGATGGCAAGCACAGAAAGAAGATGAGTGAACCAGTCTAAGCCTGCTAGTCCAGGCATCTTCTCTTATAGTGACATACCAAATCCTCTTCCCAGGCTCTTTTGAATTTGTTTACAGAAGGGCTTTTAAGTTCTAACATAATGTTATATAACTTAGAGATGAGGCCTTTGGATGGCTTTAATGACAGGATATTATCAAGTGTTGCTGCTTGTGAAGAAGCTTGGGATTCAGATAATTGTGACACAAGAAAATGTCTAATCTGAAGAAAATGAAAGAAATCAGATTTTAAAAGTTAAAATTTTTCCTTCAACTCTGAAAAGGACAATATGGTGCCTTCTTTGAGTAAATGTTTGAGATGAATGATACCCTCCTGATGCCATCTCTGAAAACCTGCATCCATGATAGAAGGCTTAAAAAGATGGTTCAGAATAGGGCTCCAGGTAGAGAAGCTGGCCAGGCCAAACTGTTTTCTAAATTGTCCCCAGATTTTCAAAGAGTGTTTAACCACAGGATTGTCAAATATGCTATCAGAAGGTAAAGGTAAGGCAGAGCCAATACAAGCCAGAGGGGAAGGATTCATTGAAGAAAGCTCCAAAGCAGCCCAGTCAGGAAGTTCAGACTGTTCATAACAGAAGGACCAATGAACTAGACATCTCAAATGGGCTACCCAGTAATATAAACGGAAATTTGGCAAGGTGAGACCCCCAGTAAATTTAGACTTTTGAAGATGAGTTTTGCTTAAGTGTGGACGCTTGCCTCTCCATAAGTAGGAGAATAAGATTGAGTCCAGCTGTTGGAAAAAAGCATGCGGAATAAAGATTGACAATGTTTGAAAAAGAAGAATTTAGGGAGAATAACCATTTTAACAGAGTTGACACAGCCCACCAAAGACATTGATAACGGCGACCATTGTGACTCCAGTTGCTTGGACTGGTTTAGAAGGACAGACAGGTTTTCTTTGAACAAATCTTTGTACTTCTTGGTAACTGTAACTCCAAGATATGAGAACTTAATATGTTCAATGTTATATGGAGTCCATTTTATATGTTTATCAGACTTATCCCCATATGTATAGAATCTGGTTTAATTCCTTAAAAGCAGCTGTTCAACACGGTAGGTGGTGAGCAAATCAAATCTAGTCTTCAACTCGACTCTCTTTTTGTATATATCAGATGATTTATTCTGGGCATACTGTTTGTCTAATTGTCCTATTTGATGGATTAGGTCATTTTGTTCCTGAACCGATTTACGTTTCATTCGGACAGTAAAAGCAATGATCTGCCCATGAAGGTAAGCTTTGAGTGTATCCCACAGGGTAAGATAGGAGGTATCTGGATTTGTGTTAGTATCGATGAAAAAAGCTGTTTCATTCTCTATAAATTTAACAAATTCTGCATCTGATAGCAAAGTTGAGTTGAAACACCATTGTCTACACTCAGGAGGAAGGCCAGTAAGTGACAAGGAGAGCAATACAGGTGCATGATCACACAGACGAAGTTACAGCACTAAATCTGCCAGAGCAGCTACTTACAGCATTATAACCTGGTCTCCTGTGTGTCTACTCCTGTCAATGCACATGTACCTTTAAGCCCTTTCTGGCCAGCTCCTTTTACAGACATGTCATTGGAGTAAATCACACACCACAGAATCAGTCACGCCTATGCAACACAGCTGTATTTCTAACACTGGCAACGGACAAGTTTCCATTCAAATTTAGCGCAAATTTTAACAGAATTTCCAGAACACTGTCAACAAACATTACACATGAATTCCAGTTGTTATCATTACTGTTTTGCAGATATTAGGATGTCATAATCTGTGGAACTAATTATCCACTCTGTTGCCACAATGTCAAAAATGTGCTAAAGTTAAAATATTCATCTGATGCCGATATTTTGAATCCTAAAGGACATTTAAAGGTTTTCTACAAGTTTTTTTGTGCAAGTTGAATAATGCTTGGATAGAAATGCCCTGACATATGGAACAGAATTTGGAAATTCTGGTTGCACTACGGCTATCTACTGGCATTGCTTTCCATTCAGCTGAGAGACTGGATAATAAAACACAGTTTAAACCATTCTGGACTGAGTGTAAGTCAGCACTTTCAGGACAGTTTGAAATAAATCAATGATACGATTTCACATCAAAGGTAGAACTCAGTATAAATTTGCTCAACTTTAGCAAGAGAATCTATTTATCAGTGTTTCTACTGAAATAAAGCAGAGGTCAGCACTCTGTTCATCATGAATCTACTGGAGGTTCATCTCCTTTTTCTCTTTAGTTGGTTACAGATATCCCTCTGCCATCCACTGTTGCACTGACCTGTAATTTGGCCTTCCTGTTTGCTTGTAAATTTCTCACAATGTGTTCTTCGTCAGAGCTGTCCGTGGTGCTTTTGTTTGCACTCCATGTTCTGAGGATGTGTGAAAATCTCAGGAGTGGAATGACTCTCTCTCAGAAGTAGCAGCCCACGTGAACACACTTCAGTCACATGTCTTTGCCATGTGTAGTGAAATAACAGCTAAGCTTCTTGAAAGTGTCTGCATGCCCTCAAGGATCTATTAGGTCTCAGTAATGTATGTGAGGAGGCTATGAGGTGCACCTGATGAAGTGGACCCTGAGTTTAGATTAGCAGCCGGCCACTCTGCAGTATTAAAGCGGTGGACATTGTTGTCACTTGAAGAACTGAAAGCTTAGATTGGATGCCAGTGATCTCAGAAACAGCCTTCATGATTGCTGAATTGCCCGGAGCCCTTCACAGCCGTGTACCCAATCATTCAGCCTAAGTAACTTGTTGACGTGGGACTGTCCTCCAGCTGTCTGGGCGGGCCATCCTCTTGTCTCCCTGCACAGATTTACTCACCAGAGGGAATAGCTATTACATCTCCTGTTATTATTTGCCATAAAAATGCGCTGAATGGTGACCAACTCTGAGGTGCTATAAAAAGCAGCGGGGTGTGAGATGGCGTCTGCGTGTCATCAATCAGACACAGTGGTGAAACACTGGGCTTCTCCACTGGGTAGTGGAAATTGATTTTTCTGTAAGTCTCAACGATTAGGGCGTGAAAAAGGGAGTGAGGGTGGTGTGATGGAATGAGAGGAGCTGGGAGGAATGGGATGAGATGGGACGGACCAGTGTGAGAAAATGGAAGAAAGCTAATGTTTTCAAGCAGGTTCATAACTGTTGATCTGATCTTTGCTTATTTTTCTTAAATCTTCAGTCATTCTGAGGATTTTCTACAGCTTCTCCCAATCAGCATTTCTCAAAAGCGGGACTTACAGCTCAGCCGGAAACGTGAACCATTCAATAACCAAGATCGAAGTCAATGAATAAACCTTTTTCACTGTGGACATTTTTATGTTCAAGCCGGAAAAGCACTGGTGTAATTAACAACCTTTATAAAAGCTGCAGTCCACCATAGTGTTCCATGTCCATGGTATTGTGCATGCTGGATCACTGTGAAAACTTAATGGAAAATCACTTGAAAAGCAAAACCAGCTATGAATTGACCCTACTAGTCCGATAGCTGTTATTTCTCTGTGCCATTCTGCTCAATAACACACGTTCCTTCATTACCAAGAGCATAGGCATTGTCTTACACCCACATGAACCATTCTGCAACTGTAAATACTAGCACAACAAATATGTATTCACCTACAGCTAAAATCAGCCACCACTGAAACCACAATTTGGTCCTATTTGAGTAGCTAAAAAGCACAGTACCATGGTGCAGCCATTGAAAACAATGAGTTTCAGAGTGCAGTGGTGCCGTTGTTGCAATCTGTGTGAAAGAGTTATAATGAAGCTGGAAAATATAGACACACGAACAATCACATTTAGTTTGATGGAGTCTGTAACCCCCTGTCTCACTCATGCATTCATTTCTCACTACAGTACTATACTTTATGTTCAAATTTATAGAGTGTAAAAGTAAAATATCTGACACGTATCTTCCTTACTTTTTGACAGGGACTACTTTTTAAATTACATTCTACATATGTTTAAGGGCATTCTTTAAAATGAATCTTTAAAGTTATCTGTGTGGCAGAAATGACCAAACATTTGCTTGTTGGTGGTTCTCACATTTTTTGCTGCTTGTCATATATCTGTTCTGTTTCCATCCATCCATCCATTATCTATACACCACTTAATCCTCATTAGGGTCACGTGAGGCTGACTGAGGGTGAAGACAGGGGACACCCTGGACAGGTTAGCAGTCTATCACAAGGCTACACATAGAGACAAACACTTACACTCTCGTTCACACCTACGGATAATTTAGAACCACCAATTAAACTCAGCATGTTTTTGGACTGTGGGAGGAAACCGGAATACTAGGAGAAAACCCTTGCATGCACAGGGAGAACATCCAAACTCCATGCAGAAAGATCCTGCCCATGTTCTGCTTCGCTTCACTAAATTTAATATCTTCTGTCTGCCCTTAGTTTTACCATTGGCATCTTTTTTGACTCCCTCAGTGACATCGAGTCACATTTAACTAGAAAGCTCAGGAACCGTTGTTGACTGTCCTCCAGCAGACTTTGTCTCTAACTGGAGAAATGAGGAGAGGAAGCGAATAAAGAGAACTTCAACGACTCTTGTGTTATTCCTTCCAAGGATCCTTGATCTTTGAAAATTGTGATTCACAAGTGGAATGGATCTGCACACACATAAACACCCACAGCATGCGTTGTAATGAAATGTAGCTGTGTCCAGCCCATCCAGCTTCCTGGCCTTATCTTCACTTCACTCACCATGCATCATCCATACACATAACTGCACTGTAAGCTATGATTCAGTGCACTATTCTTATCATAGCCCAGGCACGGGGATGTTCTGAGGCATGCTGGTGCAGTGACCCCCCTCGCCTGTGTCTCCAATAAGCATAACCATATCTGACAAGGCCAGAGCTATTGAAGGAGGGGGGGTTCTCGCCTCTTTTAGATAGCTTTCCACCCTTCTGTTCCCTTGGCTTATTTCCACAGGCACTCTATGGCTTAAAGCCTCCTCCTGATTCTCATTCTTGAAATGTAACCGATTTCCTTCTTTTTTTGGAGTGTTTGCTCATCCATCTCTTTTTTATCCCACTCGTTTGCATCCTGGGGCCGTTAGCATCAACAGGCAGATGAGTAAACAATAACCCTCCTGTAGCTTCAGAAAAGAAAGGCTTGGATCCAGCAGAGATGAGTAGAGATACAGAGTCATACTGTGAAGCAATTGGATTTATGTTACAGGATATAAGCCCACCATTTGTTCTCTACATTCCTGTGAGAATACTTAAGAATGCTAGAAGGGTTGGATACAGGAGACACACACACGCACACTTGAATGAATTTCATTTACTACCCACACACTGCTTTTTTTGAGTCGATCTTGTGTCTACAGAAATAATGTGCATGCGCCCATTATCTCAAGAAGGGGCTGCCAGAGCGTGAGGGGCATCTTTCGCCTGACTGACTTTCATTTACAAAGTGGCAATGTTACTTTTGTGTGGGGAAATGAGATAGCACTGCAGCAGACAGTAGGCTACATTATCATGAGCCGGGTGCACATCCTGCTTTCTTTCTTGTGTTTTTTTCCTCCTTTATCAGCTGCTTTTTCTCACATTGTTCATCAGCCCCCAAGACACAAAAAAAGCCTGTCTCCCAGGATCAATTAGTCACTTCCAGGGAGTTGTGCAGCGGAGAGGGAGCTGAGGAGACAAAAGCCACGGCCATGTTGGCGTCATGGCGAGGTGATAAAGTGACATGGTCTTCCTTCCAGGCCATTAACGTGACAAGCAGTCCTTGTCTGGGGAAGGTGGACCTGACAGCAGAGTGGTGCCCCGCCAGGACGTTAGGAGAGCTCTCAAAAGAGCAGTTGCTTTCTTTGACATACTTTTTTTTTTCTCTGCATCTCCACTCCCTTCTCTCACACCAGCTGTTTTCATTCAGTCTGCCTAGTCTCTCTCTTTCTGCTCTTTGTAAAACTCCATCTCTGTCCTCTCCCTGGAGCTTTTTTCCATCTCAATCTCTCCCTCCATCCCCCTCACTTTTTAAAAAGCTGTCTCTTTCTAAAGCTCCAAAGCCCTCCACTCACCATTCCAAATTTCTCTTCTTTCATCTTTGACTCTGCCGCAGCCTCCTCTCTCTTCCTCTGGTCGTCCCCTTTTAAAGAAATATCTTTCTATCTTTGAATATCATCTCGGGTGTTTGTTTCATGTCTCCCCTTTTCACTCCGGCAACAACTCATCTGCTTGCTCTCTTCCTAAGGTGATTGAAGGTGACACTGGCAACGCTAAAAACACTGAGCTGACACAGAGAGTCACAGCAGGACACAGGCCCAGCAAACACAGGAGGATGAAACAGGGACTATTTTTAGGATGCTGTCGTCTGTCCTTAAGAAGCCAAAAGTAGTGTGGTTCCTGTGTAAAATGACAACATCGAAGAGCCAGATTTTTTATGCTGGGATTGTAATAAGAGATGCGGTGGATTGGATGAAAGTGTGCTGGGAGCCAATTTTCAGTCAGGATACGACCAGCAGTGTAGGAGGTGTACTGTGGCATCAGTGAATGTGCAAATTCATTTGAATGAAGGGTCATACCAAAGGTTTTGCAAATTTTAGCTTGTTTAAGGCAGCTATGCTAAGCGGTTTAGGTTGATTAGCTTATGTTCATTTTGTCGTCTTTTTCATTAGATTAGCGTTTCTTTTTAACCGGCAAATTAGTAAAGATTATTTAGGATGTTTTTACCTTGACATGTTTCGACTGCATCTACAATCTTCCTTAGAGCGTCATCTGACGTGTGATGAGGTGTCTTTTTATCAGGTGGCCAGGTGGTCCTGACTGGCCGTCCTGGAGTCTATGCCAGCTAACTGAGGGTGAAGGCAGGGACACCCTGGACAGGTCACCAATCTATCACAGGGCTACACATACAGGCAATCACACTTGCATTCACGCCATATAGACATATGGATGGAGTAAAAAACTTGATTCTCTCTTTAACTGCTGGCTATTTCCTAGTTTGTCACCGTACAAGACACAACATAAGACTACAAGAAAAACCAGCAAAAATGCATTTTCTGTCTTTCAGCAGGGGCTATTTGATAATCAAATATATATGTAATATGATAGCCATATTTAATATATGGAGGCAAAAAAAATATAGTTCATGAGATTTCCTTTGTGTCCAGACTTTAGGGACACCCTGATAAATCCCCAGTGTTACACACAAGCATTCTCAGCTCCATCACTGTAGCACATTTCTAGCACCATTTCCACCACAACAAACCTTAGAAGTGTTGGTTTATCTTGTTTGAGTTTGAGCTGCTGAAACAGTTTAGTTACATGCTCTTGTATCCAAACTCACACTGTGACAGTTTAACCACTGAGTCATTTCTAGCTTTTCTGCTTGGCCGTCATTTGCTCCCCAAAGTTATTAAAAGGGTATCCACCCATTTAAATGTTCTTTATGCATGTTGCACCAGTCATTGTAAAACATCAGTGGATGTGAAGTATGTATGTATGCATGGACAGGCTTTATTTGTGATGGCCCATCACACACTTATTCACAATTGTGGAAATTGGTTGAAGAGGGAGCAAATCTTGCTACTTGTTAATTCTGCTTGGCATGTTCTCCTCTGTATAATAAAGACTCTGTTATTTCTGCTTTTTATGGGAGTTATTCAGCGCGTAACTATTCTACGCCCGAGGCATTGGTCTTCGCAAAGTGTGAGGTGAAGGGATGGATAAAGGAGTGACACACAAACGCTGCCCCCACCCTCTCTGTCTCCTCCTATCAGCCTCACTTCCAGGACAAGTCTACCACTGAGTCTGACCCTGTCTCACTTCTTCCCCCAAAGAAGCCCAAACAATGACCTGCTAAAGGTACAATATCACTCTGACTGCGGTCTCCTTCTGGGAGATTTCCTTTTTGCTCTGGATTGGTAATTTACTTTCCTTGAAAGCTGACAAACTAATTCCAAAACCAAACCAGGCATGTAATTTAATTGGGCCTAATAATTCTTTAAAACATTTTTTTTTGTTTCAGCCTAAAGTGTGCCAATTATTGTTCAATTATGATTGCCATAGCACTTCATTCCACACCGAAGAATCTCATGAATGTTGATCAGACATTTATGATCCACAGAGGAAGGTCTCTGTCATTATCTGACTTTTAATTTACTGCCACTCGTCAATTGTTTTCCTTGTGGAGCCATGATACAGACATGCAGACAGCCACAGTCCATAGGTCCAAAACTGAAACACTTCAAGTGTTCACAGCTCATTATAACCATGTTCATGTAGTTAGGCTTATTGAAAATCACAGGTTTGCTCAGTTTTGTTTCAGTGATCCCAGTATTTTTTTCAAACTTGTATGTATTCACTTTTTGAAGTTTCTACTTTGGGACCTATGATGTTAATGTAGTCTTTCTAAAGTAACTGTTTTTGATTTTTCATCAGAGGAAATGCTCTTCTGAAGATAATAATAATGAGAGGTGATCTGATTTTGAATCATTGGATGTCTGTGTAGATTCTCAGTCATCCAGGTCATGGGAAAGGTAGAAGCTTCAGTAGAAAGTAAATGGACTTCTCTTGTAGGTTCATAAAGACGTTTCACCTTCATCAAAGAGGCTTCTTCAGTTCTGACTGACTAATGGGGAGTTACAGAATTTAAAGTCACTCCAGCTCACATGGCCCATGAACGACACAGGACTCACATGCCTCAAGGTGTGAATTGTTGTGAAATCATTTGATATTTCAGTGATACTGCACAGCTGTGCATTCACCTCTGTTACATGCTGTATGTTGGTGAGTGACTGGTTTGACTGACATACCTCATCTGGTGAGAATGAAACGCTGTTGAGTGAAATGCATGTGACATCCAGGAGTAGAATGGTTTCCAATTTAATGCACTTTATATTTGAATTTTGTAGTTATAGTTCAATTTTATTGTTATTTTTTTACAGTTATGCTCAAGTAGAAAGTGTGCAATGCACCTTGCCTTCAAGGAAAGTCCAATCAGATTTAAGTGTCATTTCCTGCTCCTCCCTGCTCCCCATATCTGGAAGGTCTTGGCTCCGAGCATAGAGCAATCGTTTTTGTTTTTTTTTTTTTTTAACTTCCATGTGGTTCAAGTGCAATCCAGTGAGCGCTGTCGTTACCTGCTACATGTCCGGTCTGTGGGCTCGATACCACAAAGGGGGAGTTAGGAAATAGGTTTTCTGTTGCCTTTCAGATGAACTTATCCTTTATTGAGTGATCCAGCTCAGTCACAGCCTTATGAAGCTTTGGGTCTTGAGGCACCGATGTCAAGCTGTTAAGCTGCAGCAGAAATGAACACTGTAGATACTTTCTGACACTTTTCCTTGAAACTACTCGACAAGGCAACACAAGCCTTTGTAAGCTGCTTACATTTGTAGCTGTTCATTGGCCACTATAAAAAAAAAAAAAAAAAAAAAACCCATTTATTGTTGGAAATATGAAATTGCTATGAATGTCACACTTTTTACTGACAGCAAATTCACCACACTGGCACATGACTGCACACAGCAGCACTAGCGGCAAATTCCTCTGCTAATGTCTTTTCACCATTACCCAGTACATACACATACACATACATAACCACTCCGTCTCCTCCGCCCCCTTTACGCTGCCGTGACAGCTTTGTCACAAAGATGAATTCATCGTCAGCACTGCAGCCAAAACAAGTAATTTGATTGCCCCAACCACAAATTAAGTTAGTGTGATTCAATTTTCAATTTGGGCTTCTCCTGCAGCCATACATCAAGGGAGACATATTTCATTACACAGCGAAACCACAGGCGAGCAGGCAGTGGTGGCCCACTAGGTCCATAGGAAGACATCATGGGAGCATTATGGCATTTATTCGATACTGCTGCAGGTCCAGTCAGGCCGGTGGTGGCATTGGTGCCATCGGTGGGCTTGTTATCCGCAGGGCAACACAGCTGTGTACTGAACAGCCAACATATTTAGCTTGTTAACTTAGCTGTGAGCCAAGTGTGACAATGTGCTGGCAGATAAGGCTGCACAAGAAATTACATGAAACTGGTGCAGAGTTCCAGCTTTTGAATTCACCTGCCAACTCTAACAACTGATGTCAGGTATGCTGATAAGTGAAATCACCTGGTTAAGTGAAGACTTGCAGACTCAGGCTTTAGAAGCAATCTTCTCCCCTTATTATGATTCTGATACAATCACACCATCTCCTACTAGCTCACCTTTCCACTCTCCTCCTTTAGATTTCTTCCTAGGTTCCTATTTACTCGATGGGCTTTAAGGCACAGTGCTCAATCAGTGACTACTGCCACCTCCTCCTTCTTCCCTGTCCGCTCCCCTTCCTCACAATGGAGCCAAGAGCTTTCTAATTAAACTGCAGGCTTTTCAACTGGGTAACCAAGAGTTTGAAAGCTGTAAAGTGAATATGCAGCACTTGGCCATTAATTCAAATTAATATCACTGATGTGGGTCTGAAATGGGCCAACAGCTTAGCTTTTTTAAAATATTATTGGCAGTGAACTTTGTCCGGCTGTAGATTGTTGTTGTACTTTACAAATTGCCATGCTGTTATATTTATTAGTTACAAGAGAAAAATTTCTTTGAAGTAATGCTCTGATCAAACATTCAGACAGATAAGAAGTGAAAGTATTTGAAGATCGCTGTAATGCCCAATACAAGGATTTGCTTGAGGAACTCCTATGGATAGGCTGTGCAGTTCGGACACTTCTCCCCTCCAAGACACTCTGAAGTATCTCCCTGAGAGGTAGGACATGAACCAGCGGAGGGCTGATCCTGAGGTGCCAAGCTCAGTGAGTGTGGACAGGAGGATTTGGTGGTTAACTGTGTCAAAAAGCGAAACTGGTCTGTAGTTTCCAGCCTAGGCTGGGTCGAGTATAGGTTTTTAAACATTTTTTAAATGCAACGGGGAACACACCTGTAGCAGGTGAGGAGTAGATGATGTTTGTTACTGCAGTGTTAAGTGATGGAAAAATGGTTTGTGAGAGGTCTGATGGTATCGGGTCCAGTGGATAGGTGGTGGGATGAGAGTCCAGCAACAACTTTCCTCACAGTTGACACTTTATGACCCTAATCAGATTGTGGTGGAGGTAGGATGCATCCTGTTGCTTCCAAGAGAGACGTAAATGGTCCTTTATTAGTACACATCTGATCAGCAGATGTTCCATTTGGATGTGAGTTTTGGGTTAGCGGTCTTCTGAAATGGTGTCTTACCACATGTACAGCTGTGGGAGAGGGTCTCTGGATTCTCTGTGTGTTTCTCTGGAATGTTCTGCTCCTCAGTCCGCTACAACAAAGAACTAAAGATGTGTTCGCCATATTTAGAATGAAGAGGGAGGATTGTGCAGTCTATCACAGTAGTTGAAGTTTAAATACATTTTAAGTTGCAGTTGAGAACTGGAAATCATCCAGATTCTTGGACTGAAACTTTTTGCTGATGATGGAGTTGTTCTGGCATCATCACTGTGACCTGGTCAGCAACCTAAACTCTGCAGACAGTAGTTACTGCCTGAAAAAACTGCCCCCTCACCTTTCTGGAAAAATTGTGAAACAAGGTCAAAGGTTTTAAGAATCTCAAGGTCCTGGTCTGAGGCTACAATTAGAGCAGAACAAAAGCTGTAGCCATCAAAGTTAAGTCATGAAAGGTGAAGACAGAGCTGAACTTGAAGGCAAATTTCTTCATTTACCAGTCATTCAAATTTTCTCATATGTTCTTGAGCAGCTGTTAGCAACCATAAGTTTATGTTTAACATACATGTTTCCAGCAGGATCCATGTCTGGACTCTTTCAGGCTGCCTACATGGGTTGCATCCCAGCCATTTTATTTGTTTGTTTAAAGAGCTTTTATTATGTTTGTTTCGGGGTTTTCTTGTTTCTCTTCCTTCAGTGTGTAGCTTTTTTTTGTGGACGTGCAAACTTACAAAGACCAAGGCAGCAATTTCCTCTACAAGAAAGCACTGCTTCTTACCTGCCTGAAACACCTCGTTGAATTCCATATTTTTCTTCCATAACTTCATTACATCATCATATAACCCATTTGCAGCACTCTTGTCTAGCGGCTGCTTTGGCCATGCCCTCAAAGAATGAGCATGATGAATGATAAAATTATACACCAGTAAATGTGTAGAATATCGGCTCCTTAAGGTGCACTTGAACAAACAGACAAGAATGAGCTAAAACATTCTGGTCGTTGAAGACTTGCCTGGAACAAACCAACAGAAATTTTACTGTGGCACAATGAAAAGAAAATCTGAATGCTTGTTATGGAAGGATTTTGTACACACACATAGCATTAGAACCTGCTGTGTATGTTACTGCATAACCCGATAATTGGCAGACTTTCCTAAGGTTGGGTTTATCCCTGGGTTTAAAAGTGATCCTTGCTTCACTCACGCTTTTCTGCAAGTTATACGTAGGAAAGTAACTATGATTGTTGACTGAGGACTCTATGCTGCCAAAGCCTACAGTAGCTACATGGCTCAGAGATACGAAACACATTAACTGCTGCTCCTTTATGTTGAGAAGAGCCGGACAAGGTGGTACAAGGCATCAGTAAACTTAATCCGAATGACTTGTTGGATGAACAAGACTGAAATCCACCCTCCAGCACCTTTTTGAACATCAGAGTTGCTGCATCTATCTTTCTCAAAACTGATAATCTAATATTGACACCCATTCATACAATGATTTACCGGAAAAAGTAAGCAGGTTTTAAATTTCTAAATATATCCAATAGAAATGTCTCTTCATATTAATATATACTGTATCTCCCCTACTTCTTTCTCAGCTGACTTTTCACTCTGTCTTCATATGAGGCGATTCAAATCAAGCATACGGTCTCTCTACCTTCCCATGAGGTCAGACAAGACTGCAAATGAAGTGTTTTCTATCTAGCATAGCTTCACCGTTAGACATCTGAAGGTTGCTCCATGGGACTTGTTACTTTGGTGGTTTCTTATAATGTCTACTTTTGAAGGAGAATCCACCCCCAAGCAGAACTCAATGAATGAATACCTGCATCCCATCCTACTAAGACCTGTGCACGCCTGTGGATATGAATGAATGGATAATTCTGATTTAGTGCCGGCAAATGTCATCGACTAAGAGAGTTCATTAGCCTATTAAATTTATAAACGCATGTACAATAAATGCACTTTATCTCTTTGGGGTTCTGCAACACTGCTGGGAAATTAAGTAGAAGAATAAATTACAGCTGCAGTCTCTGTCTTTCTCTGCCTTGCGGTCTCTCCCTCCTGGGATGCTGCTGGTAAGTCTGTGCCCCATGGAAACGGCTCTCTTGGGGCCCCAAACAGTGCATATCTATAATCCCTGGCTAACCCATCCACATGTAGGGCCGCTGAAAATGGGCTAAAAGATCCTCAGGAGAATATTTGTATGTTGGATGGATGTCACAGATTGTGACTTTAAAGAAAATCTAAAATGCCACAGTGGTTTTTGGGGGAACTGAATATGCTCTAAAACTGAAGTGTCCTTCTCTTTGCAGAGTCCATCAATTCACATTTTCCTTTTCGCCCTCCACAATTGAAATGATCCCTCACGACGATGTCTTCAAGGCTGGCTGCTCAGGTATAGTGAAGATACGCTGCCTGTCATGTGATGCAGGTTTCAGTTGTGCACTGTGCAGGACAGAAAAGTACTCCTGAGACAGAGAGAGCAGAATGGGGGGGGAGAGAGAGGGAAACAGTGACAGAAACACCCTCCAACTATGGACTGTTTCTAGCAAATGAGAATCCGTTGTGCCTCCCTCGTCATCCAGATGCCAGGGCTGTGGGATTCCAAACTAAGGCTGTAAATTCTGCACAACTGCCTTATGCTTGATTACCCTTGGTCTGACTTTTCACTCATTCCTTTTCATTGCTGCTCTTTGTTCCTGCTTTCATTGTGTCTGCTTTACTTTGCCTCTCTCTTTGTCTTCTAACTGCATTTGATCATCTCTCTCTCTGCATTTATATCCTTATGTTTCAGCCTTTCACACTTTCTTCCTTTTGAAAAATATATTTATTCAAATGTGACTGTATGTGGTACTACATTGTTTATTCTAAGAATGTAATAAGTGATAACGTTATGTCTCAGTCACAATCACTTTTGTGCTGCCTAGCATCCTGCTCCCATCAGCCTTGGGGTCTCTGCAAGGAATCTCTACTTTCTGGAGTTTATTTATTGCCTCCATTGGGGGAGGAAGGTCAGACATTTCTGGCAGTGTCACCAGTTCTTATTCTCTCATCTAGACACTGGTGAAATCTTGTAGCTTACTTCCTCATCTGGTCTTAATGCTTTAATATTTCATGCAGTTCAAGGCCTCCTTTGTAATCTGCAGCTACAGCACTTTTGCAGACAGTATTTGAATTATGTGCCTGCTGGCCATTCTCTGATTCAGGCACGAAGCAGTCGTTTCCATGAAAAGAAATAGGGGTCACTTGTCATAATGGTGGAACACTTCTCTGCTAAATGGATGCTAAGATTAGCTCGTCTGTAAGAGGATGAGTCACTATAATCACTATGCAAAGTAAAGGAAGCAGCCGTTCGACATTTAAGTGGACAGCGCTGTGATTCCCGCAACAATAGAGCATGAGCTCCTGAGGGAGGTGAAATGAATGTGAATGGCAAATGTCAGAGTGGAGAAATTTTCCACTGCAAACTCCAATTAGTTTTTTTTTTGTTTTTTTGGTAGATGCATTGACTGCTCCTTCATAAAAAGTTAATGCACGCTGCTGAGAGCAAGACGACATGAGGGGAAGCTGTGGAGACAAGACTGCTGTTTCAGGACCGTTGAGTCACTTTGCCTCCGACTGCTTGACAAGCAAACACAAACTTCCTGCTGTGGCTGTGTGCCTGGCTGGCTGCCATGCTACAGCTCAACTCCGTGGCAGAAAATAAACAACGTAGTGGGCACTTCTGGAAAAAAATGTTATTTGTAATTACATATCCTTCACATATCTACTCGTGTAAAACAGTAACATAAAATACTATATTTTCTCTTGCTTATGCTTGTGGTTTCTATCCAGCTGATTAGGTTTTATGTGTTTACGTTTTTAGATGCTGCTTCCACCCCAACACAGTGGAAGTGCATGAAATATTTATGTCATTTGTGTAAAATTTCTGATATTTATGAAAGAGAAAAAAACTTTTTTTTTCATTTAAATGTTCAACACTGCCTACAGTGTTGTGATAGTATGTGCATATTTGTCAGACTTAAATGTTTCAGATCATCAAACTAATTTTAATATAAGACAAAGATAACCCAAGAAAACACAAAATGCAGTTTTTAGATGATTATTTTATCTTTTGAGGGAAAATGCTGTCCAGTCCATCTTGCCCTATGTGAAAAAGTAATTACCTCCTTAACTATCAATCTAGCAAAAGACCAAATCCATGTGGCAATTGGACTCAGTTTCACCAGCCAGACCCACATATGATTACTGCTAGACTTGTTGAACCTAAACATCACTAAATAAAACCTGTCTGGTATTGTGAAGTAGCTAAACGGTCTCAAAAAGCAGCAAATGATGCCATATTTTAAAGAGATTCAAGACCCAGTGCAAAAGAAAGTCACTGACGTTTTTCAGTCTGGAAAGTGTTATAAAGTCATTCCTAAGGCTCTGGGACTCCAGAGAAACAGTGAGAGATATCATTCACAAGTGGAGAAACATGGAACAGTGGTGAACCTTCACGGGGGTGTCAGGCCTACCAAAATTTGGTGCATCGGCGTCTCATCCAGGAGGTCACAAAAGAACCCAGACAAACATCAAAAGATCTGCAGACCTCACAGGCATCAGTTAAAGTCCGTCTACATGATTCCACAAAAAGGAAGACACTGGGAGAAAATGGATCCATGGGAGAGCTGCAAGGTGCAAAAAACTACTGACCAGAAAGAACATAATGGTTTGTCTGGCATTTGCAAAAATAAAAAATAAAAAAATGTCTGGGTGAGCTCCAAAAGTTTTGGGATAACATCCTGTGGACTGATGAGTCAAAGGTGGAACTTTTTGTAAGACATGGGTCTGTTACATCTAGTGTAAAGCTAATACTGCATTCAACAAGAACATGATACCCACAGTGAAACATGGTGGTAATAGTGTAATGGTTTGGGGCTGCTTTATTTCCACAAGACCTTGATGACTTGTCATAACTGATGGAGTCATGAATTCTGCTCTCCAGCAGAAAATCCTCCTGGAGAATATCGACCATCAGTTCATGACCTAAAGCTCAAAAACAAATGGTTTTATGCAGCAAGACAATAACCTCAAGTACACAAGCAAGTCCACCTCTGAGTGGCTCAAAAAAAACCCCAAAATGTAGGTTTTGGAGTGGGCAAGTCCAAGAAAACTATCTAATGTGACTGAATTAAAACTATTCTGCAGACAAGAGTGGGACAAAATTCCTCCATGGTGTTAAAGACTGATCACAAATTACTGCAAACATTTAACTGCAGTTGTTACTGCCAAGGGACCAACCAGTTACTAGGTTTAGGGGAGGCAATTACTTTTTAACACATGTGATATAGGTTTTCAATAATTCTTTAATAAATCATCATTTTGTGTTTTGTGGGTTATCTCTGTATAATATTAAATAAATGTAAATATTAGTTTGATGATCTGGAACATTTAAGTGTGAGAAATATGCAAAAATTAGACATCAGCACTGCAAATTGTTCTCTGACTTGTTGCTGGATCACATGCAGGCCTGTCTTTGGAGTTGTTTGTGTTTTAAGAATTTGAAATCATTAAATTAAATTTGTATCTTATCTGAAGGATTCTAACTAGTGTTTTCTTTGTGTGGAAGTCCCAAGGTGGTTGTGTGATGGCTGTGCCTACAGCCACACAAAAGGTTGCAGCATTCACTCACCCACAAACACCATGGTCACGTTTAGTTATTTTGAGTTGCAGTCACTTAAATTATAACACACAGTTGTTTAAAATCGATTTATTAGCATGCATATTTAGTTTATATATTTCATCATTTTGCTATTTGTTTGTAGTAATTCATTTCTCCTTTGTTTGAGTTACCTGGCTGCTGCATGGCATTTCCGGCTTGGACAAACAAAAGATGGGGCTGAGGGCGGAGCAGAGCTTTATGCTGAAAGCCCTCTCATGGACTAAACCAAGAGCTTTTACATCATACGGGGGGATCAGAGTTTCATTTAGTTAGTTTTATTTATCATGTATGTAGTTTCCCCCTGTGTGTTAAATGTGGTCTGATCCATTGCTATATAGGTTCCCCCCGAGTCTCATTCTGGGAGGGCTGTTATTTGAGTTGGTGTTAAGGTTCTGTCAGTCTTATTTTCAGTAGAGTTATATTTTGTTGACCTCTTTTAAGGGCCCTACAACTGTGATTTAATTACCTTTAGTCAGTTCTTTTGTAAAAGTTACTTTTGGAAAATAAATCCTTCTTTTTTTTTGAACTTTAAACCTGTGTTATTTTGTGCTTGACTGCTTGGCCCACGACAGTACAGCTGATAATCTGTCCCGCAACCAGACTTGGTCAAGCATGGTTACATATCGTAGCTAGATAGAAAGCATTCACACTGACTGCTGCAGAGGCTGTTGAAGATAAGCTCTAGCTGTGAATATAACTACAGCCATGGGGTGACATAATGTAGCTCTGGTCATTGCTCTTGCTGTGAATATGGCAGTAGATGAGGCTGTGCTCCGGTTGATATGATTATGACTGTGTAATGGTGAGTGTAACACACAGCACATGGAGATGCTGTGTGTAATGAAAAGTGTCACATCTCAGTGGTTTCTGCGGTGTTTCCCTTAATTTTGAAGTGGGCTGTAATAATACATGAACTGTTCCTGTGATTGAGGGAGCGCATGTGAGCGGGATGTAAATGAAAATGTTTCTTCACTGTCATGCTAAAATAAATCACTGCATTTAGCCTCTGGTATAAAAACATATTTTGTGTGTTTTACATTCACTTTTTGTCTCTCCCACAATGTTATTCCTCTCTCCTACAACGTTGATTACAATTACATGCAAACAGAAAATTATGCAAATTAGGCGATGACGTCATTTAGCGACTTCTAGCGAGTTTTAGGACAGCCAATAGCTACTTTTCTTACTGAGGAGTTGACAACACTGCAGGATGCATTGTAGTGAATCAGCTCAGAGACGTCTGACCAACATGGCAGCTCGGTCGCAAACTTTCTCTTTTGCTACGAAAACTGTTTAGCAAAAAGTATTTTTGAAAGCATTTGAGGTGAGAAATAAACTGCTAAATCTGTCCTCGTTTTAGTTCAATGACAGCTACTTTAAACATTTGATGAAAGTTTTGCGACATGTCAGACCTCCGCTCCCTGTGCCGTATTTCCATAAATGAAACAACTTTATGCAAATGTGCTCTGGGGCAACCCACCATATGTTTAGCTATGACAGTCCTGGTACCAGCAAACAATGTAGCCAGCCCACAACAGACCACTTTTCAAGACACTGAAAGCGCTTGAGTTTACAAAAAGTCTTAAAATGTTGAATATAATCACTCTATTTGCACTTTGCAGTAATCTGTTAATGTAGTCGACAGATGAAAAATGCAGATAAATATAAATGAAACATAAACATTTTTGTTTAAGTTCATGTATACGTCTATTCATTGATTCAGTCATAAGCCAACATTTATTTGAACTGAAAAACTTTGCTTCTTGTGCCAAATATTGCTATTTGACAAAAAGCCATTAATCGCGATTAATTAATTCCAAAACCTCTAATTAATTAGGTTTTTTAATCGCATCCCACCACTAAAACAAATACAAATTAATTTAAAAAAAAAAAAAAAAACTTGAAATACTTTTGAAAAAAGAGAAATATCATAAAAACCACATTCATTTATCATGATTAATATACATTTTCTGGCTTTAATTTTCCATGCATCTATCTATATATATCTATATATATGGCTTTTGAATGTTTTACATACACATATAAGCTATGTAAAATTACAGAACCAAATAATTTTTCTTTTAATTGTATCTCATTTAAAAAATGTTTGCAGAATTAAACAGTTTAATCTGTGAAATTGATGAAATCTTTGTGAAATGACAATACATATACAAACTCTTATTTTGTTAAAATATGAAAATTACATTTTCTTTAAAAATAAAGCTATGATTATTTGAAGTTGCCGTTTTTTTAAAATATTTTTTTATCTTAGACGTGAAAGTCACAAATAGTCAAAAAATATTTCAGAAAATTCTCTATGTTTTTTGTGCTACAGTAGGTATCTCACAGAAAACTCAGTCAGTTGTTTTTGTAATTTGGGTGAACTGACCCTTTTGGGTGAGCTTTATTCTGATTTCTCCCTCGACTGTTTGGAGCACAAAGTTTAAGTTTTCTCACTTCATTGTATTTTGATAATGATATGTGACAGATTGATATATGATGAGATGTGGAAACTTTGATTTAAGTCATGTCAACCTGAAAAGATGACCCAAGAGACATCTCACTCTATGCTTCTCCCTCTTCTTCTTTCTGTCTCTATCAAAGTGAAATTTCAGGAGCACAGACTGAATTACTGCCTATCATTTCAGTGGCTCTTACATAGACAGATAGCTTTTAAATTGCTGTTGAAAATCTGAAAGATCATCAAAAAGCTTTCCTTGTAATTCACACTTTTACTGGAGAAAGGATTCAGTATCGTCAATAAATTTTACTTGTTACATGAAGTCTGATAGAGTGAGCGCTTACCTGCTGGCGACTCCTGCAGTGGAGGAAATATGGTCTTGTCTTTGGCTGAGTGATTATTAAAAATTAATTTCAGTGGGACAGAGTCGACTTTAACATACTGAGTGACAGTGACATTTTCGCTCACTATAGCCATCCTTAGAGATAATTCTAGTTTGCTACACCTTGGCTTTTGAGAATGGAAGTTTTTCTTAACCTTGGAAATAGCAGACAAATCATTTACTTTGACAGCAACAAAAAACTTGGACTGACTTTATTAATCCCTGGAGGGAAATTAAGCTGTTGCAACAGCATGGATATTCAATAAATGGATAAACAATAAGATAACACAGAATATTAGGGTATAAAGTGAAGTTTAATTAAAATAAAATAAAATAAAGATAAAAAATATAGAAAATGTAATATAGAAAAAAGTCAACACAATATACAAGAGTGATACATTAATGTGCAAATGAACAGAATGTGCAAATGAGAATGTGCTTGGATGTGCAAATGACATAAGTAGGTGCAGATGAGTTTACAGATATAACACAAGAACTCTGCCAGAGTTGCTCAGTCGTTGTATGATTTCCGACGGATAAGTCCGCACTAGTCGATTTGTAGTAAGATCGCAATCATGTGATCATCACCAGGCAGCAGACGTAGTGTTCACTTGTTGTCATAGTTACAGTGACGCCGTGCTGCTATCTCGCAGTGATACAGAAGTCTTTAACAAATCAGTGGATCCAGACTATAAGCTGTATCACTGCCAAAATCCAATAACTTGGTCCTTGTGTCATTTCTGACCTTTCCTAAAAATGTCATCCAAATCCGTTATTCGGTTTTTGAGTAATGTTGTGAACAGACAGACAAACAAACAGACAAACATACGCCGTTTGTTGTATAACTCCGCCACATTCCTTGGCAGAGTAATGAATGACGTTTAAAATGTACAGTGTCCAGGATGTAAAGTGGTTTCATCAACAGGCAAACTGATAAAGTCGTTAAAAAAACAAAAGTATTTCATTTTCATATTTTCTTTTTACCATAATCCCTTATTTTAATGTTTTCTTGCAGATGTTTGATTTTTACCTTTAAACAGAATGATTTAGATGATCTGCTTGTTTACAACTTCTCTGGCTGACCAATCGTGTTTCATGACCCATTAAACCCTGTCATCCCTATGTTCCCAGATCTTTGCAGTAACTCTGGTGAGCACAAAGTCTAAGTGTAAGTATACAACGACCCTTATGAATAATTTGGAATAAACCAGATTTATCCTATAACAGTCTGACACTTAACACTATGTTCAGCTGTGTAAATGCCCCAAACTTTAAGGGGTTTCTACTCGTAAATCCTCTGCAGAGAAAGTTCATTTGCAAACCCTATCACTGCAGCTGCAACTTAACCATGCGAGCCTCTTTTCTTGCCTGCCCTACATTCTGCAGCCATATTGTTTGCATTCAAAGGCAGTGCCCACACAGCTGGAGGATAAGCCAAGTCTCTCGGCAGATAAAGTAGGACGCCATTGGCTGCTGCACCCTCTTTTCATTTCCCTCTGTCTACTGGGGTGTCAGAGGCTTCTGGCCACAGCTGGAAGATAAATGTTGCTGCACCACTCCACTTTGTCATGGTGTCCAAGAGGGCTCTAAATGGCATTGAGAGACTCTCAGTCTCTCACAAATGGGATCTCTGCATCTCTGTGTAACCTTGTATGTACAAAACAGGCTGGATGTTTAGCGCTGTCTGATGAAAACACTCCCAGGAGATTTAAAGTCTCTTGTGGGTACTGTTGCTCTCTTAAAATACAGGCAGTGTGAAGAAGCCACATTTGTATGCAACATACTTGATTTTTAAAATCCCTTAGAGGAGGATATGAAAATTAAGAGCAAATATTCTGCATCATCGGGGTGTGTATGTGCATAGATTTGTGTCGTATTTATCTGTTTGCACTTCTGCAATGCCACATCATACATGCTGAAATAAAGCCTTGCGTTGATTTGCCTCGCAGTGCTTGGGCTGGAGAGACTCAGATAACAAAAATCTTCCAGCACTGCTTTCTTTCTGTTCAGTTTGGTTGTTCCTACACCAGGGGCAACAACACCTACCTGCTCTGTCTCGCTGTTCTCATGGAAACGCATCAAAGCAGTTGAAAGATAGACAGAAGCAGAGAGGGAGAGGGAGGGGAAAAACAAGCCTGAGATACTTTGTTACTGTACTGTTGCACTCTTGATTGTCCCTGTTGCTTTTCTCGGCAGTGACAGTAAGGCCTGTCACACAACTCTTTCCCCTTCTGTTGGCGGTGAAGACCAAAGTGGAACATAGCGTGTAGGTGCTTTTGCGCTGTGTAGAAATTCAAGGCACCCAAGTCACCCACTCAACCAGCACAAACTGCACACATTTGTCAGTTTCAGGCTACGGCGATACATATTTCAGTGTTTTGAAGGTATTGCTCCGTGTTCGGTTTTCCCCATGTGATGAAAGCAGGACTGACACATAAGAAAGCCTGGGGCTTAAGAAGTTTTGAACCAAGATTAAACCAAAGACGTCCGTAGGCCTACAGGCGATGATTACAACAGCTTCCACTAAAAGCCGCCTTGATAGAAATCCAAAGCGGCATGTCTGTATGGGGAAGACATGGGTGGAGGATGCATTCATGGCCGCCATGTAGACAGTAAATGTTCTAGGGTTGAGTGTTAGTGATAGTCAGGCATATACAGCAACTACTGCTGACTGTCAAAACATGTTCTGTATGGCTAATACAGTCACAACACGACAGCAATTAGTAGGATGAAAAGTTAAAATGTATAAATTATGTAATTTAAGAGTGCAAAGGAAACCAGCTATTGTGAACATCTGCAAGAGTATTGTTGATGTTTGGATGCTTTGCCTCCAGTTATGTGAAGTCAAACCATGTGCCAGCTGTCTTTATGAATCTGGCTCATAAGCAGCTACTCGCACCATATATACTACTGTTCAAAAGTTTGGGGTCACTAAGAAATGTCTTTAATTTTGAAAAAAAAAACATTTCTTTTCAATTAAGATAACATTAAATTAATCAGAAATACAGTGTGGACATTGTTAATGTGGTAAATGACTATTCTAGCTGGAAACAGCTGATTTTTAAAGGAATATCTCCATAGGGGTACAGAGGAACATTTCCAGCAACCATCACTCCTGTGTTCTAATGCTACATTGTGTTAGCTAATGGTGTTGAAAGGCTAATTGATGATTAGAAAACCCTTGTGCAATTATGTTAGCACATGAGTGAAAGTGTGAGTTTTCATGGAAAACATGAAATTGTCTGGGTGATCCCAAACTTTTGAATGGTAGTGTAACTCAAATATAAAGATAAACGAGCATTTTTGTTGCAAACAAAAAAGATCCATCCTCATCCATCCATCTTCTTTCACTTATCTGTGGTCTGGTCAGGGTGGCAGCAGATCCTTCTAGATGTTCCTCTCCCCAGTAATATTTTCCAGTTCCTCCTGGGTGATCCCAAAGTGATCCGAGGCCAAATGAGATATGTAATCCCTCCAGTGAGTTCTGGGTCTACCTTGTGGTCTCCTCTAAGCTAGATGTGCCCAGATAACTTTCAAAGAAAGGCAGCCAGGAGATCAGATGCCTGAACCACCTCAGCAGGTTCTTTTCAACTTGAAGGAGCAGCAACTCTACTCCAAGCTCCCTCCAGATGTCTGAGTTCTTCACTCTATCTCTAAGGCCTAATGACTCTGAGATTCCCAAGCTGGACACCCTCCTCACCCCAGCTGCATGTTGAGACCCTGTCAATGAATATCACAAACATGGTCAGACAAGTTCATCAGCAATAAAAACATCCAAGTTCAGTTCAATATACTAAGGGGATTTCATGCCATAGCTTTGTTTGATCTGGTATGCCTATTGCATAATGGTGCCTAATGAAAGCTAATGGTTTCTTTACGTAAAAAATACTGCATAACAGATCCTGCTAAATCACTTTAGGCCTTGCCCTTACTTGTTTTACAGTGATTTCTGTGTCCACTCACCCCACTTAAGCACTGAGCCTTTTCACATTTAGGTCATATGTACATTGACATGTCTGAAGCATTTATCATCATAATGTCAAGTATGTGAGATGGGTCAGTATGAGTGTGAAATATGCTGGATGAGACATAGTTACTATTCTGAGTTAAAGTATATGAGTGTCAGCTCTTGACCCTACAGCGCTGTGGGAAAGTATTTGCAGATACAGATAGACATCTTTTTGAATATTTGTCACTTAAATATTTCAGATGATCAAACTCATTCTGATATCAGACAATGACAACCCAAGGTCCAGGTCTTGATTTTTTTTTTTGTGCTTTGGTTTTGTTTTCGTTTAGCCGAACCAACTGGCTTTCTTCCTCCCGACTGACTGGCCCTCTCTTTTTTTGGTGGTTTGGTTTTGTTTTCGTTTAGCCGAACCGACCGGCTTTCTTCCTCCCGACCGACTGGCCCTCTCTTTTTTTGGTGGTTTGGTTTTGTTTTCGTTTAGCCGAACCGACCGGCTTTCTTCCTCCCGACCGACTGGCCCTCTCTTTTTTTGGTGGTTTGGTTTTGTTTTCCTTTAGCCCAACCGACCGCTCCCGACCAACCAAGTCTTGCTTTTGTTTTTTTTTCTTGGTTTGGTTTGGTTTTGTTTCGTTTCGTTTAGCCCGACCGACCAGGCTATTGTGTTTTCTCTTTTTCTTTCTTTCTTTCTTTCTTTCTTTCTTTCTTTCTTTCTTTCTTTCTTTCTTTCATAAAGACATAGAAAAACACACACACACACACACACACACACACACACACACACACACAAAGACAAAACAGTAACAATAGACGTACTCTGGTGTGGTGGTCACATACAGTTGTTGTTTTACTTTGTCATAGTTGCTCACATTGGCTGAAAACATGTCAAACACAACTTGTCACCATAAACAGGCCCCGGTATGACCATTTCTGAACCCCCCTGGAGTCCTTTTTCTGTTCTTCCAGCCAAACACAACTTGTCACCGTAAACAGGCCCTGGTATGACTTCACCTGAACCCTCCTAGGGTCCTTTTTCAGTTCTTCTTCTTCTTCTTCTTGGTCCAAGTCACTCTCGTCTCCACTCTCCTCGTCGCTGTCACATGGGTCAAATCTCCTGTCGGTCATCGTCGTGACCACGTACCATATGTGATTTTGCATAGCTTTGCCTATGTTGCTCATGTCCACGACATCCTGATCCAGAGCGTGCCTGGTTCCCTCCAGGCAGCACTCCTGGGCTTTGACCTTGACTTTGAGCTCGAGGTCACCTGTAATCTCCCCTGAGAAACACAGGTCCAGCTGCTCTTTGGTCAGGGCCATGAGCAGTGACTGGTGGAAAGGCTCTGGACGGGGTTCCCCTGCGGCCGTGTGTAGAGTGCTCCTGGCTTGGACGCACAGGTAGTTCAGCTTCACCAAATATTTGTAATACTGTGGGTGCAGCAAGGGAACCTCGAGGATCTCCCGCGCAGCAACCTTGGGCCGAAAGTTGTCTCCTTCCACTGTGATCAAAGCCGTTTGCTTGTCCCAGCTCAACACCATTACCTTGTAGACAATCGAGAACTGAGCCCTCCAGTCGCATGTCCAAGCCACTTTGTGGAACATCGGCAGCTCCGCAGCAGCATCAGGGATCAGTATCTGTTGCTCTTGTCGCTGCTGCTGTTCCTCCTCATCGCTGTTGGTATTGCTGTCGTTGTAGCCGCTTTCATAGCTATCATCATCGTCGTCGCCGCTGTCATCGTCGTCGCCGCTGTCGTCATCGTCGCTGTCGTTGTCATCGTTGCTGTCATCGTCGCTATCTGGTTGCGCTGGCTCGCCCATGACCATGTCACGTCGCGTCTCCGAAGCCTGGCTATCTGCACTCTCGCCGCTCCCAGAAGTTATCTTTTGTTGTTTGTGTTTCTCCCCTTGGGTTACTGGCAGACTCTCTGGCTGCTTTGAGGCTGACTATATTCCCTCCCTGCTCCAGTTGGTGGGGAAACTCTCTGCAGTGCATGTGGACCAGGACCTTGTGGCCTGGATCTCAGACTACCTGTCAGGATGACTGCAGTATGTCAGGCTCCATGGATGCTTGTCTGATGTGGTGACAAGCAACACTGGCACACCCCAAGGAACTGTACTGTCATCGTTCCTGTTCACTCTCTACACCTCTGACTTCTTCTTCTTCTTTAGCATGCAAGTTGCTGGTTTGGAGGTTGCTGTTTTCTGGAGTGAAGGTGATTTTGAAAAATGCTAACATGCAGGTAAAATACAGTAAGTGGAGGAGAGAGATGCCTGACATGTGCCGTGGAAATGGAAAGGTCATACCCAAAACCAGACCCATTCTGACACAGAAACTTTGTTCTCCTCCAGTGGTGGCAGAGCTGAAAACCAAGAGGGAACAATATATCACTGGCAGCATGCCAACTTCAATCTTTGAAAGGCTTTCCTCTCAGTGCAACCAGTATGCTCTATGAGGGTGTGCACAGAACTGTTTGATGCAGACTATAGAGGAAAGTGTTCATTAAGTGGAGGTCCCACGGTTTGTTTGGCAGTGAGGTCTGTAATTCCAATTAGGAAAAAGAGAAGGAAGAAGGAGCTGCACACCCTTGACTAGAAAGAGAGACTAATTTCTCACTCCACGCTGTTTTCAACAGTAACACATGCAGACAAAGGTTTTGACATGACATCAATATTCACCAGAGACTGCACTCATTGGCTCCACAGTTTGAATCAGAATCAGAGAACCCCTTTAATCCCTACAGGGAAAGTGCTTTGAAACACTTGCTCAAGATTGTCGAAGTTATAAAATTTTACATAAGTATGAACTGTATGACTGGATAGTCGTTAGTCATTTTTAGTCTCTGGCTGAATGTGTTTTTCTGACTAACAAGAACACTGTGTAGATGATGGGAGTCTGAGGAGGCCTTCTCAGTGAGTCTGCTGAGTCTTTTGGTATTGTCCACACTCAGGCCTTGTCCACACGTAGCAGGGTTTTTGTAAAACCGAATATCCTTCCCCCTCCGTCTAGAAAAAAACTTACGTACACACCACCTCGTTTTTAGAAAAAAACTTCATCCACACCTAACCGCGTAAGTGCATTTTTAAGCACATTCATAAGCATGCCGGACCTTTAGGTGGCAGTAGTTCCCCAAATCCTATCCAATCAGAGTAAGAATAACCGTCCTTAATGTCGTCCTTCGCCTGTGTTGTTGAATGTGGAGCAGTATCTGGGCTTGTAAAAACAAGCAAGTAAAAAGCGCCTGTACAAGAAACAGCGCCCAAAACCTTGTGAGAGCATCCATACTGTTACCGAATGTAAACACAGGTCGCATATGTGATGTAAGAACATATTTTGTCGCAGGCGGTGACGTTTTGAAACGCAAACCCCGGTTACTGATGTCCACATGCAGACGCATAAAACGGAGAATTCGCAAATCTTCACTTTGGTCGGAGTTTTTAAAAAGAATCGTTTTTGATTATGTAAATCTGCATTTTCGTGTGGATGATAGGCCGAATCGTAGAAAAATATCTTCGTTTTGTGAGATTGTGTGTGTGGACAAGGCCTCAGACACCCAGGAGATGGCAGTGGATATCAGCCTGGTGCCACATACATTGAAGAACCGAAGCCTCCACAGTACAACAGTCGACTCTGACCCATCCTGTTGAAAGGCACATTTTCTGGTTCAGTTTACTTTCCTATCCAAATGGACTACCAGGTGTTTATACTCCTGTACTCCAACTGGACTTGGTTAAGTCTACACCAGTCCACAAAACTGCCCACCACCCTCTGTACTCCGATGCACCATCACCCCCAACTACAGAGGCATCAGACAAATGCTTTAGGTGGCGGTTCCATGTTTTGTACCTGAAGAAAAAAAGGGGACAGGACAGTCAATGCAATCAGTTAACATGGTTTACTGGCCAGAATATCAGAATATCAATTTTATCAAAGTATCGATGAAAAGTTCCTTAAAAGAAAGAAAAAATGAGGTGAGAAATTGTATTAATGTATTAACATGAATTATTAAGTGGAACAAAAAGGAATAACATGATTAAAAAGAGAGAATGGTGTGTGCATCATATGTATAATAGGCTCTGTCAAGATAATTGTCATATTCAGTGATATTTGAATCATTTGTCACTCAGCTGTGACACGCAGTCATATATTATGCAGCTCAGTGTCAAACAGAATCTGTGGCTTTGCATTGCAATCTTGTTCTGTGAGGTTGGGGATTGCTGAGTCATAATATTTTAAGTATTCCTGTCATACATTGTTGTATTTGTTACATTTTAAGAAGGAGTGTATCTGTCTCTACCTCACCTGCTGTACACTGACAACAGACTATCTTCTGTTGAGTTTGTATTTGGTCAGGATCTGTCTCTGGTTTGTTTCTGTGACAGCGATGAAGTGTGTTTTGGTTCAATTCCTCCAAAAAGGCATCCTTACTCCACCAAGGAACGCGACAGAGTTATGTGACGATTGGTGTATGTTCGGATTTGGATGAAATTTCAGGGAAGGTCAGAAATGACACAAGGACCAAGTGATTAGATTTTGGCAGTGATGCGGCTTATAGTCTGAATCCATGGATTTGTTGAAGATTTCTCTATCATTGTGAGATAGTGGCATGGCGTGCTGCTCACCACAGAGTCTGACACACAGTTCTGCAGGCAAACATGCTGAGGATGACTGGTAAGCTACTCCATGACCCAGGACATCAGAGGAGCATCAATATGCATGGCAGTCATCTTATTTCTCAGCTAGAGAAAGCAAACTTTCCTTGACAGTAAGTTTCAATTGTGGTCTGAATCGTTTACTGTGTATCACAGGGAAATGAGTGTGTAGCCTTAACCGAGGCCATAACATGACTTTTCAGATCCATCAGCAGCACAAAGAAGTATGTGGACAGCAAGGCTGCAGGGGAATCCAGAAACAAGTTTCCTATTATCACTGTTATTTTTACTACAAACGGTGCTTAGTGGAATGTCGGCAAAGTTTCTAGTGGGATTGAAAGTCCCACCTAGGAGTATTTAATTAGCACTTTGAATAACATTTCACCCATTTCTCTCTCTGTCCTTGGTAATCAGTTCTGGGCCATTAATGAGAGGATGACTATCGACTGGTGGAGCGTGCTGCTGATAATTGAATGTGTAGAGGCCATTAAACATTCCTAATCAAAAACAAACACTCCAAAGCCACAGTTCCTGCAGAAAAATAACAAGCAACAACAATGGAAGAATGTTTGCTGGAACCTAAAAACAGGCCTCATCTACAGGGCTGCCCTTTGTTTTTTTAAACTGGGCTAATAGATAGCTAACAGTTCAGGGTTTGACAATCTAGAAAATAGGCTAACTTTCTCGGAGCATGGCACCATATTGCATTTCCCAAGTTAGTGTTTTGATCTAAACAGCTAAAAGGGGACTGACAAGAAAAACACTCACAAACACACAATTGAAACACTCTCAGAGGCTCCAATCCACATGCAAACAGATCAGTAATTCACTAGTAGAGACTATGTTGTGGTGTTGGAGATCACTGAACCTCTATTGACTCAGCACTATTGACCTGACTTCACCATCACCACAACTCTTATGAAGTTGGTGGGTCAATATTACTAGTGGACAGTTCTAACCTGTGTGACCTCTGAGTCCTATATACTGTAGCCAAAATCTTCTATTGTGTTATTCTCCTGTTATGTTTGTTCTACAACAGAGATCACTTGTGTATCAATCTGAATGTGTGGATTTAGTAGTTTGGTTTCTGTGTTGTTTTGTAAATGAGAGTTTCTGCCAGACAGCTGTTTGATGAGTTTATGTTGTTAATTATATTCTATCGATTCATTACATGATCATGTTTAATTTATAACCCAGGGTGCATTATTCTTTTTCCCCGCTTATAGTTTAATGCGTACAAATGTTATATGCAGAGTCCTTTTAGGCTTTTATCATGTACTGGAAAGATTGTCGGCCCTGAGTGTTTGGAACAGGATATGTGGGCACCTTCACAAACTCGCTATGTTCAGTTATAGTTTTAAACTGATCTGCACACAAGAACAAAACTGACATTTGTCTTTGTGAAAATGCCATTGTTAATTTAACATGCGTGTTTTTTCATGATGTACATAGAGACGAGTAGGCAAATGGTCCTGGAAATCAGTTTTTCTTGAGGTCATCCAAAGATCTAAAAGAAGAGGCCACAAAGAAGAAATCTCTTCAGTCTGAATCCCTATGACGAGCACGTTGTGTCCTCAGTAATTGGGTGAGGGACTTTGCTGGTGCACCCGAATTTGTTTGTGTTGTTCTTTCAAGGTCCGCTGTGCCTTGAAAGGACAGAAACTCCTTTGCCTTTCTGCAGCGACTTGTCAGTATGCAGCGTAGCAGAAAAAGGGGTCCAGTGCATGTCCCATCTGACTGGCATGTGGCTCACATTGTCCAGATGAAGGGAGAGAGAAGGGAGTTATGCTTGTCAAAACCAAACAGACATCCGTTTGGAACATGGAGAGGTTTTCAGACAGCAAAACTAGTGGCTGCTGCAGCCAGAGGAGTAGCAGAGCACAAACTGCATTGTTTTGGTTGTTTGGCGTAAATCAACATGGATTTTACAGACAGTATGTTATGATTCCACAGACTGAGGCTCCAGTGCAGGGCAAGAGACACACAATGGCACGCATAAGGCAATAATACAATTTTATTTACAAAAACAAAGCAGCACAGAATGAGAACTACGATTAGAGTTTAAGGACTACAACAGGAAGTGCCCTGAGGGACACAGAACAGGAAGCCAACAAAACCAACTCCAAACGCAAAACCCTCTAGAGGGCAGGTGGAATTACAGCTATCAGAGTCTATGCACAAAATATACAAAGAGTAAAAACTAACCTGCGTAAGGCGAAGCCCAGGCAGAGCGGTGAACTACTGAAACCAGAATCCTAAAACGTAGCCTGTACAAGAATACTGCAAGGCTAAACTTAACAATAAACAAACAGGTAAACAATACTAAGACTGGCTCAGAGATTAAATGAGGAACTTAACTGACACTGAAAGCAGAGAGGGGGGGTACAGGAGGCAGTGGCAGGAGTGGTGGCTGTGGCATGTGGCTGGGCATGGAGGGCAGGGGCTGCAGCTGTAGGCTCAATCCAGCGTCGGGGATGATTCCGACAGACGAAGGAGGTGAGTGCAGGTGGATCTGGAGTCCAGACTGAAAGGCAAGGCATACAGGATTAACACAGAGCTGAAAGCAGAGGAGCTAGACAGAACAGAGAATCGAGACTGACTGTGACCGTTCGACGGTCCAGTATCGAATAGTCAGTCAAGTCTATCTTTACGGGAGAAGAGGTAGTTGGCTTGATTACTCCTACCTGCTCGCTCGCCAATTTCTGCTAATGGGACTGGCCGTACCTGCCTGCCAGCTCCACGCACATACGCCAACCTGAGGATGGAGAGGAAGGGAGGGGGAAGGGAGAAACCTGTCACTATCTGGAGCCAGAAGTGGAGGGCGTGACACAGTTTAAAGGCATGCAAACATTTTCAGATATTTAGATTTGCTTCAAAATACTCATTCAGTGCTCTTTCAATACTCAGTCCATGCAAATGTTCCACCAAAACAGTTCCACTGTCACTATTTTGAGTTACCAACATTGGTTCATCCTGGTCTTCGCTTTACCCAAGATGATTGTAATTGATTAAAAGAAATAGAAACACAACAGAGCTTATGTTTTCACTACAGCATACAGATGACGAGGTACAACCCGGACCACTCTATACGGTATTGTGGTGATATATACGGTAAAGCTTAATTAACAGAATTAAACAAAATCTACTGAATGTGAGTAAATATCGAGCCTCTGACGCCTCCAGGATACACAATGCAAGCACTGCAATGCACTGACAATGTAAAAGGAGTGCACCTTGCTTGCTAAAAGGAGGCAGGCTGGACTTCCGTTACAGTTTGGGTGTATGGGCAATCATCAAACACACTGTAACTCCATCTGATGAAACTGTAGGAAAGTTAAACCTGTAATCACATACTCCACTGAGTCTACCAGAGTTGGTTTTTGGTATATACCCACTAGTGTCACCAGCTGCCAAGAGAAAAGAGGAATATTTTGTAACTGCTGTTGTCTGATCTATTCTCTAAGGTCTGTCAGTGATGTCCAATGCATCCCTTACACTGTTTAGAAAACACTGCTCACGCAGCACGAAACTTACTAAGAGGAAACGACAGACTGCTGTGAAATGCTCTGATTCATGAATGGCACAAATTCGTTTGGAGAGCTGTTACCTTCAGAACCATCCAATATATATGAAAAATGCTGCTTAGCATGTATGAAGCTGTGGCATCATTATATGACTGTGACAACACTGGACTGACACACTTCTGTGTTACTGAGGCATTGAGGCATTGCAACAGTGAGACAACACTGCTAACATGCAGTCTAACTGGAAAATGCAACACTGCCCTGCAACATTTTACAAACCGTACACATATATACACTCTTTAGATAAGAACATTTGATAAACATCATTTAAAAAAAAAATTTTTTTACAGTTAGACACAGAACAAAAAAAAGCAATAGTTTAACTGAAAAAAAAAGCATCACACAGGGTTGAAGGTTGAGTCAGCTGTAATCTCCACTAATAATTGAGATGAAGTAGCAGACTGTGGCCGACTGTTTTTACTGAGTCTGACAATCAGGAATTAAAATGACAGATATTAGCAACGTCATTTTGACAAGTCGAATTACACTGTGAAAAGTCACAACTTTTTTTCAAGATACACTACCGTTCAAAAGTTCGGGGTCACCCAGAGAATTTCATGTTTTCCATGAAAACTCACACTTTTATTCATGTGCTCTGCTTCATAACTGCACAAGGGTTCTCTAATCATCAATTAGCCTTTCAACACTATTAGCGAACACAATGTAGCATTAGAACACAATGTAGCATTAGAACACATCTTTCTTCCTGCTTGAGCCATGATTCTGAGATTCCAGATTAGCAGCGTGTACCCAAGATTTTACCAGATCGAGTTTAGGTAACAAACTACGGATATTGACATGTTAAAAGCCCAAGGATTTGCGTTTACAGAAATCAGTAAATGCCAAATTAGAAGCAATAGGACGAGCATCACCATTAGCAGGTCCTGGGTTTGGATGAACATTGCGAGATATAAACAACATGAGGATTATTAACATTCGTCGGAAAACAGTGCCAAAATATTGTAGATGTTTATCATTCACAGAGGGCTTTATCAAAGTTAAAGAGAAAGAATCAGTGAACTGCTGCAGTAGCATGTAAGACAACGATGGAATAAGACATAATTCACAAGTGGGGAGGCCAATAGTCATTGTAATCCAGAAAGATAAGACGTCCCTGGGTGGTAAACTGAAGCTTAATGTACTGCCATAGCAAATACAAGGCATGAGTGTTGTATCATGTGAGGGTGAATGTCTTGAGATTGTACTCAGGATTCAAGGCAGATAAAAAGAAAAACAAGGTAATGAGAAGAAGCACCATCTTTACCAGAGGTCCAGTTTGTAGCAGGTGGGAGTCTAGGCCAGGCCAGGCCAGGCCAGGCCAGGCCAGGCCAGGTTGAAGCTAGCCGAGGACCAGACTGCAGCAGGTGGAGGGCCAGTGCCCCCAAACTTTTGAACAGTAGTGCATCTATAACCATTCTGTCTGGTTAGCACTGTTGCTTCACAGAAGTCTCAGCGCTCCAATCTGCTGCTATGCATGTTCTTCCTGTACCTGCATTGATATTCTTAAATTGTTCCGGCTTCCTCTCACAGTAGAAAGACATGTATGGCAGATTATTTGGTGAGTCTAATTTTGATTCTAAATTGGACGTGCATGGCTGTTTGTCTCCCTGTGTTAGTGATGAACTGACGATGTGTCCAGGGGGAACCCTGCCACTCATCCAATGCCAGCTGGGACAGGCTCCAGAACCATGTGACGCTCAGCTGGTATATCTGATGCATGGTTCTGAAGAGCTCTGAAACGTCATTATTTATTGCCTGATTTGTTGTGCATGACACTGCCTATGTGAGCTTCCCATTGGATAGCAAAGTGCTGAACAGTGTTAGCAAAAGCAAATGTTCTGAAATACAAAGAGCTTATCAGCAAGAAGGTGACAGCAGAAGGCTGCTGTGACATGGTAGGAAAACAGCAGTCATATGCAGTTACAGTGGCTGTGCCATAAGATGTTTGAAAAGCATGCTGACGCCATCTCCACATATCTATATATCTATAGTATCCATAGATATCTGGAATGTCAATTGACTGAGTAAGAACTTTAACTAAAGATACCTGTTAAAACATTTTGACTAGTCATAATTCCAGTTCAAGATTTTTACAATGTCATTCTGACAAGGTCAGACTTAATTTAAGAAAGACAATGTAGATATTTTGAATTGAGGAAAACTAAAGATAGTGTGAGTTACAATTATGACTAGCCAGTATTAAACTTTAAATATTTAAAAGGGGAATTAGTACTAGTTATAATTCGGTAGCATATATCCAGTGCATATTGTAGATATCTGTAAGGACAAACCTCGAACACATGAATGGTAAAAGTGACATTATTTGTGTTGGAAGAATGACATTGTAGATATCTGAAATGTTCTTTTTGATTGAGAAGATGTGAATAACAGATAGTTTTAAAGCATATCCATTCTAGCTATTGAGTGTTAGAACAGCTAGTTATCTGTGGTGAAAAGGTAGTCAGTAACTAAACTCCCCTCCAAATGTATTGGAATAGTGTGGCAAATTCCTGCAGACTGAAAACATTTAGGTTTGACATCTAACAATGAATATGAGACAAGAGATCAACATTTCATCTTTCATTTAGAACATTTATATAGAACACAAATTTCTGTTCAAATTACATACTGTATTAACTTGGTGTAATTATGTCAGTGCAACTTATCAAAACAATATTTGGAACTTTAAATATTTATCTGAAAAGTAAGTCAGATTTTTTTTATCTTGCATTTATTTAAGTGGTGGCAAGTCCCCTGAATCACTGTTCAGAGTGCAGAGCATTTAGTTATTACTAGTTTGTTCAGTATGCAATGACTAACCTTATGACTATCCTGTCATTAAAATGACTCCATGGACTAATGGCACTTTCACACCTATAGTGTGAACCTTGGTTGGAAAGCATCAAATGTAAAAAGAAAAAGCAAAAACAAAACAGAAAAACAAACAAAAAGTGTATTGTCTCCTTTTAAGTCTGTATCAGTTTCTGATCCCATTAACTTGAAACATGAAGCCCTGTGAACTGACAGGTTTGGTGAATGTCAGGCTACATCATCAACTCTACTTTAGGCTTTACTGCACCTAGGAATTTCATATTTCTAACCTTTTTTTTGCAGTGATATGTTACATTAATGACTAGCATCACACAGAAATCTAAACAAAAAAACTCATAAATATATAGAAATAATAGCATAATATGGAAACAGCACGGCCATGGCTAGAAGTAGACAGAACTCAGAAATGTCTTATGTGCAGCAACAACAAGCACAGGACTGAGAGTTGAACTGGTTGGCACAACATGCCCAGCGGCTTCAGAGACAGAAAATACATCTGGACAACAAGGCTAATTGTCTCCTTTCCCAGGAAGAGTGGATGTGGGAGAACAAAGAAATAAGGCAGTTTTACTGTTAATAAGAAGTGATATTAGCTCTTGTCACGTACACAGTTTGGATGATGTACTTTTGTTGCTCTTTTCTCAAATAATACACGTTAAAGTGTATCTTGCAGAATATTACACAACATAATTACACATTTGGAATGGGAAGGAAAAGCTATGCTTTTGGGGGTATCACATTACATGAAGAGGTTGAACGATTTAAAACACACTGACTGTCATCAAAGCACAATCTATCTATCTATCTATCTATCTATCTATCTATCTATCTATCTATCTATCTATCTATCTATCTATCTATCTATCTATCTATCTATCTATCTATCTATCTATCTATCTATCTATCTATCTATCTACAGTGGTGGAAAAAAGTTTCTGGACACCCTTAAAATTTTACACAATTTCAAATATTATGAAATATCTGTGGAAAAATCTTTTTTGTGTTTCAAAAGGTGTAGCTACTTTAGACAGACACAAATACAAATGATTTTTTTTGTTTATTGTTTACAAGAAAAACTAACAAAACTAAATTCTTAACAGTTTCAGTATGTCAGTTCTAAACACCGTCGATATCAAAATCAACAGATAACAGATCATGTGTTCAAAACTCAACAAAAAATAAATAAACCATGACATCATCAAATTAATATTTAGTAGTCCTGTCATTAGCACACAGTGGAGCTCTAATCCTGGCTGGCATGTTCCCCATGAGCCTTTCACACTGTTGAGGGATAATCTTGTTCCTTTCTTCTTTAATTGCTGCTTTTAATTCTTTTAAATTCTTTGGTTTACGCTTTGAAACAGACCTTTTGATAATCCACCACAGATTTTCTGTGGTGCCATCACAGACAGTGAGATGACCAACATCAGCAGCACTCATGCATCCCCAAACCATGATACTGCCTCCACTATGCTTGACAGTAGGTGCTGTACATGTAGGAGGTAATGCTTTGCCTGGTCTTCTGCGTACCCTCACATTAGCAGGAGCAAGATGAAGCTGGAAATTGGACTCATCTGACCACAGAATCTTCTTCCAATTCCTGGCTGTCCAGTTCTTGTGTGTTTGGGCCCAACAATGCCAGGCTAACCTCTGTCTCTCACTGATAAGGGGCTTCTTGACAGCCTTGTAGGACCTTAAGTCATAATCTAAAAGTCTGCCATGTACAGTGTGGGTGGAACACTGGACACCAGTTTGGTTTGACCACTGCTGCTGAAGCTCCTGTGTCACTTGGCGAGTTTCCCTGCACATGTGGATCAGGATGCGATCATTTCTTGCTGAAGAAACCCTTGGATGCCCAGATGTTGGTTTGTCTTCCAAGCTGTTGGTTCGTCTGTACTAAGAGGCACACATAAACCAGATGAACAGGATCTGCAGATGGAAAGGCAAAGAAGGAGCAGAAAAACACAGATCTTTTAAAAAGAGCATGCACAGAAAAATTGAGATGAAGACTTACCTTTTACTTGGAGAAGGAGAGCATGGAAAAAGAAAGGAAGGCTTTTAGAAGTAAAGCGAATGCATTTAACATAAAAAAAGAGGGTTGATAACCATTATTAAAAATAAACAGAACTCTTCAAGAAGTCATGGCATAGGAAATAAAGAGGAAGGCCTGTCATGGTGAAACTGATGCCAACAATCCTCCAATATTGGAAACAAAGAGTTGGCAGAAGATGAGAGAAGCTTTCTAGTTGGAGAAGCAGAACACAGAAAATGAAAGAAAAGCCTTTGCCAAAGAACTTAAGGCTGATTGTAAGAGGAGGACTGCCTTCAACACCAAGAAAGATGCTATATGAGAGAAAAGGAAGGCGATTAAGGCAGAAAAGGAAGAGATGAAAGATGGAAGCTGATGTTCAAGAGGAAACCCAGATCTCTGTCTCCTTTTCTAAACAAAGAGGCAAACATGATGACGAATGAATGAATCAAGACAGATCAAATAATACCACTGGTAACTAGGAGAACTACCAAAATGACTGCACTGTGAATGCAAACAACATTTTATGTCAGTCAGGAAGGAAGGAGAAACTGGAAAATGTTGCCAGAAGAGGGATGTCTACAATGACCTGCTTCACCTGCTGCCAGCATGACTGACCCTGGACAGACACATGAAAACTGATGGATGAGAAAAACACATCTTGATCGAAATCTGACAAAAGATCACGGAAACTACATGTCAGTAAGTGGAAGCGGTGACATGTTTGTGTGAGCAAAGACTAAGAAGTCAGTGAGTTTGGTTCACCTTCATTGTATCAGTGTGGTGTGAAATGGGGCAGTTCAACTAAAAACCTCCACTGTAGCCCACCTATGTGCTGGTCAACAAAGCAGCGATGTTGCTGGTCATTTTAGTCAGTACAGTGCAATTTTTATTGTGTTTTCTGACTTTGTTAATTCAAAATGGGTCACTAGTGGAAATTTCAGGCATCTACAGATTTCCTGTCTCTCATTTAACATTTTACATAACAGCAAGATTAGGTAACAGCGAAAGAACAAGGTTTTGTTTGAGTCAGCAGTGAAATTGAAACTGCTGTGAATCTAAGCAGAAAACAGCAGCCGTACTCCACAAATGAGCAAGCTGCAAACTTTCAGAGCCTCTTTTCCAGCCTACTGCTGGTGAAAGCTTGCAACTCAAAAGGTATATTTTCTGTGGAACATTACTTTAAGTTCCTGGTGCAAAAACAAAGACAAAAATTTTAAAATGTCAAGTTTTGAATTCTCCTGATGACTACACAGTATGTACAGCTGAGGAAAGGTCCATTTGAACAGATGCTTTGAGGCACCATATGCTCCTCTCTGGCATGGAAGCAGAGCCGGTGAACAGCCGGTGGCTGCAAAACAAGGATTGAAAATATGAGTTCACATAGCTGTGGCCTGTCTTGGTTTGATACGAGCTAACAAATCACATCCTTGAGATGCTTGCATTTCCCGGTGTTCAGGCTCATAAATTCAGGGGTTCTTTTCTCCCCCAGTGATTCAACAAATGTTGCAAATTAGCTGTTGCGAATTCTCCACCTGTTCCAGTAAAACCCTGTTTATGTAAAAATTTGTGAACAGGCAAAATTAACAAATTAGCTGCAATACGCAAAGTTATCATATGAACAAAAACTGTACTTTAGTTTCTATGTTCTGAGTGTTTGGTTCACACAACCATGTCCTTGCTTCAGAGTTCTTGAGCAAAGCACTGAATCCCACCAGAACTGTAGTTGCTTTTTTTGTGGCCGAGGCAGACATCTGATCTGCCTCTTGAGAATCTGTCAATTTATATTTGAACTGGAATCTCACACAGACCAACACTGTCCACAACGCAAATAAGTCAGCTTACCTGTCAGATGTGCGTAAAATAGGTACGCCATGTTATGTAATGCGCAGTAATGCATGACCTCTTACAGGAGCAGTTGAATATGCTCTTTTCTCACTATCTCTTTTCTCTATCCATCCTTCAAACTCCCCATCTTTCTCTCCAAAAAATAAAAAAAAGTAATTTCAAAGGTATCTTGATCTACTGGATTTTACTAATTTGTACATCACAGTGGCATGAATAAATGCAATTAGACTGCAGAAACACTTGGTCCATCACTCATTTGTACCTGTTGAAACAGTTTATCTCTTTAAAGGTCTTCAGTCTGATGTTGTGTTGAGCGAGGGCTCCTCCTCTGATGTCAGCACACTTCACTTTTACTGTTCCAGCTAGAAGCACTGCAGCCTGATTCTCTGCCTCGCTTTGCTGCATTTCCTCAGCAGTTCTCTGTCTGTTTACATTTACAGTTTGTTATACAAATCTAGATTATGTTGCCTGCAAGTAAACAAAATATATACAACATACTTGGATAAATAATGCTATTTACCAACATTTAAAACCACACAAAGAAATCAATAGGCCATCTATGGTTGTGACAGATGTTAAAACTGCTGCAAAAAGCCCCTTTCAAATCAGACATCTTCTCTTGTGATAATTGGTGTTACCAATAACATTAACACTGACACCGTTCTATTCAAGTGTCCCAGAAAGCAGTGACCCAGCATGGACCCTGAACCTGAAGCAGCCATCATTAATTCTATTATGTCCACCTGTACTTTTCCTGTGATAACATGTCAGGTGTCCTTGTGTAACTAAACTGCATTACAGTCAGAACTGCCCCCACCTCATGTTGATTTGCAGAACTGTAACCATGCAATCACACAATCATGCACGCACAAAGCTGCAATCCAAGAACACAGGATGCTATCTGCTTTCAATACCTGAGCTTTAAACTGCTCCAAATTTTTAAAAATGCACTGAAACTTGAGCAAGCTGTGAAGTACTATTAGTATTATTAGTCTTTGACACAACAAACTTGTTAGCTGCCTATTGTGTCCAACAGATGGACAGCGGTTCATTTATATAAATCCATGTTTCTGGCCACCTGATGAATATACAGTATACAACAGAGGTGAGTGCACCCCTGTTCAATATCACTTAAATATCAAATGATTCTAAATAGTATCACCTCCTAATAAATGTAATACTTCTAAGTTTGGTCAGTAAGCTATATTTGTTCTTATGTAAAATTCTGAATTAACAGTTTAGATGCATTACATTCATAGTCATCATTACATAGCTACATTATAAACTAGAAAAGCACTCAGAAAGCACAGTACTCCGCCAAGGCTGTTCATTCCCCCATCTGGTATTGTCAGAAATGCTGCATTTAATTTTTTGGGGGGAAATGTAGCATTTGTTTATTAGTTATGGATGATCAAAAATCACGGCAACATAGGCTGTGGCCATTTAATATAGTTATACCCACAAACAAAATGACCTTGTGCTCACCAGGCATGTGTTATACATGTGTACGTTGTGTACGGATACCGAATCGCGTGATCTAAATATGTAGCGGGTGGTGGGAATTGATGGGACTCGGAAACACCAACACAATTCAATCAATTGTTCCTTGTATCATTTCTGACAGATAAGTCCGCCAAATCCGCAGTGGTCAGTTTGTAGTAGGACCGCAATCATGTGATCGTCAGCAGGCAGCTGACGTAGTGTTCACTTGTTGTCATAGTTACAGTGACACCGTGCTGCTATCTTGCAATGATACAGAAATCTTTAACAAATCCATGGATCCAGACTATAAGCTGCATCACTGCCAAAATGTAATGAAGTGGTCCTTGTGTCATTTCTGACCTTCCCTGAAAGTTTCATCCGAATCCGGTAGTCTGCTTTTGAGTAATGTTGTGAACAAACAGAAAGACAGACAGACAGACAGACAGACAGACAAACCAAGGCTGATCATCACATACCTCCACCGTGTTCCTTGACAGAGTAATAAAACCTTTCAGTAGTGCAACAAAAGTCAGTGCACCTTTCATTTTCGAGATTACATTTTGAAGTATTTTTGAAGAACATTTCTTGTGAGGTATTCTTATATTTGTCTGGGGATATTTTTTTCATTTATTTATTTTTTCAGTGAGAAGTCGTTTGTTGTCTTTGTCTTTAAAATCTGTTGGAGTCATGTCAGGTCACATACTTGTCTGGGTAAAAGTTTTCGATATCTTCCTCTATTGATTTTGGCACTGTGCTTTGGATTGTCATCAAGCTTTTGTACTTTTGCAGCCCCATATCATCACACTCCCACCTCAGTGCTTCACTGTCAGGACTATGTTTTCACTGTGGCAGTCCTGACCAGGTTCCTAGCAAACATTCCATCTTAGTCGAGCAAATCTTGAGTATTATACTGAAGGACGTGCTTCTAAGTTCTTTGGTAATTTTGTAGTTTTTTGCTAAAGAGCAAGTATGTTTTATTTTTCCTTTTACAGCATCCTTAAAGGCTGACATTAGGAACTGTTCTTCACTCTGTCTGGGCAATCACAGAAACTCTGATTTCCACTGATAATTCTGATTCCCCTGGGCCAAGTGTAAAGCATTGCTCTTCTGTTTTTCACAGCTACATTTTGCAAACAGCACACTGTCTGTAATGTCATTTTAAGAGGACAACCACTGCAGCTCTGATTACTGGTACAATCGTTTGCTCTGTATCTCCTGATTACTGCTGCAACTGTGTTTCTACTGATTTTCAGCTTGTCGCTGACCTTCCTGTACACTTTCATCTCGATAAAGTTTCACTATCAGATCTGAATATTCCTGTGACAATTCTTTCCCATGTGGAGCCATGATGCAGACATGCAGAAAAACACACCCTTTAGTTCCAAAACTGAGAAAATTCAGCAGTTCAGAGGTCATTTAACCATGTTTGTGCAGTTATGCTATTCTGAAGCTCTGTTTGCTTTTATTGCATTGAGTTTCTACTTTGGGGTCTATATTTAGTTTTTCTAAAATATTTGTTTTTAATTGTTCATAAGACTAAACACTATACCTGTCAACTTAGAGATAACGAAAATATTGAGAGGTGATACAATTTGGAATCATTTGGCATTTAAGTGATATTACACAGGAGTGCATCATTTTTGTTGTATACAGGTATTTATTCTCTTTTTAGTTCTGCTTTGATCTTTAACCAACAATGAATCTTGAAAAGCTTTTGGTTGGAAACAGCTGCTCACTATAGCCAAAAATGAGCCTTTAAAAGCTAATCCACAATAGGACTTTGACAGGTTGGAAAATAGTGAGCTAGAAGATGATTTAAAGCATAACAGCTAGACAACTGTGCAATCATTCTCTGTGAGTTCATCACTGCATGTGGCTGCATTCACACACTGTGACTGGTTGTTCATGTTGACATATTGATAATAGTGGCTTCAAGTAGCAGTACACAGGTAATAGCAGGAAAAAGAGCAAAATACATCATAATGGATCCTAAAAATGTCTTTTCTATGATCTCGTTCTGTATATTGTTTAAATTCAGTTACTAATTAAAATGGTATTTTGAGATGGAGCAAGATTTAAAGACACCATATACTGCTGGGTAGTGTCCTCTCTAGTCACATTTTCTCATCAGGAAGCTAGCTTTTGTACTGTATTTAAACTTAGTATTCAATGTAACTACTTGCTAAAACTGGCAGATAAATGCTTAAAGAAGTTAAGTAGAAGCTTGACATAGAATATAATGAAAAAACTCAAATTCAAGTATAGGTTCAAGCATCCAGCATGCATACATCCATTTTAATTTTAAAAAAAATGTTTCCTAAGCACAACTTTTTACTTCTTTTTTTTAATGTTTTACATAGCTTAATGTAAACTGCTTACCTCACAGGTCCAGTGAAGCCAAACTTACTTCAACCACAACTTTTTTAAAGCACCTAACGACTAAAGACTGCAGCGCACAGTACGGACTGCAGAAAACATCATTGGGGCCCCCATGGCCTCAGTCCAGGAACTGTACTCCACTAGAACCAGGAAGAGGGCAGGGAACGTCATCAGAGACCCCACTTACCCTGGACTTAAACTGTTCTCCCCCCTCCACTCCAGCAGGCACTATAGAGCCACGTACACTAAAACCACCAGACACGAGAACAGCTTCTTCCCCACTGCCATCATCCTGAGCTGAGCCATTCCTCCACACACATATAATATACCAATGTACAGAGTGTCCCTAAAGTCTGGACACATAGGATATCTCATTGACTATATCTTTTTTCCTCCACAGATTAAAAATGCCTTTGTCGAAAGAAGAAAGAATTGGACTGGTACTTCTCAGTCGACGTGAAGGATGGACATATCGAACTTACGTTAGGGTTCAGGAAGTAATTATTTGGGGCGAGCATGAATTTTAGCTATTGACCAATTCTTTAGTTTTGGCTGATACATTTGGTCGTCTAGAACAGGGTTTGTCCATGACACTGCTCGTTACTTTAAACTTTTTAACCACCTTCCTCCATGGAAGATGTGCATTCAATTCATCTGCTATCTTTTCATATGTCCATCCTTCACGTCTGCTAAGAATATCAGTTCAACTTTCTTCTTTCAACAAAGCCATATTTAATCTGTGGAGATGTAAAAATTATAGTCACTGAGCTTTCCTATGTACCCAGACTTCAGGGACACCCTGTTTATGTACATTATTTTTGCACCAAGAACAGCGTTCTCTGCTTTTTGCACTGTATTGTCAGTCTGCAATTGTCATTTTTCACTGCTGTGTACATATATTCTTTTCTACATGTGTAAACAATATACATACATGCATATATATGTATGTGTGTGTACATGTCTATATATAAATTTTCTTTTATTTTTTCCCTTCTATTGTTATTTTATTATTCTCTTTTCCTCTTTTTCTTATTCCTAGAGTGACACCAACAGCTGACACCAAATTTCTTGTATGTTGTGTACGTACTTGGCCATGCAAGCTGATTCTGATTCTGAAGTAGTATACCACTTGCATTGCATTAGAATCCACATGTGCCCAAATGCAGTTAAAAACAAATCTGTATATTACTGGTAAACATAAAAATGAATATGATGGGTAAAAATAAACTGGCAGAATTTTCACAGCCTTGTCAGTCACAGTGATGGATTGCTATTAATTCCATGCAGCCCCTGCTGAGACGTCACTCAGACAGACTGAAACGTGGTTCTAACTCTGATAGCTGGCTGAGCCGAGCTGCAGACGAGAACAGAAAACAAACCTCATCTCAGCAGCCCAACTCTCCCTGTAGTTCTTTAACCATCGGCCAAGAGAAGTAAGCTGCTGCAGCTGGTTTCAGTAATACAGAGAACATCAGGGTCAGAGAGAGAGATTTGGTCTCAAGACAAGAAAATTTACACAACTGCATGTTTTAGTATTTTGTACAGGAATTATTTGAATTTTCATGGGACATGAAATGTCCTCCAACTCTGGAATGACCCATAAGCAGCTTTAAAGACAGTAAAAAATCGGGGGGGAAAGTAGCAGTATAAAAGTATCCCTTTAATACTCAACAAATGCATAGCCTTTGCAGCGTGAGACTCGGTAATTTTTCATGTTACAGATCTGGCAGGCCTCCGCCCGGTACAATAAGTCATCATAAAAGCCACTGAGTAAAAGGCTGATGGCAGAGCAGCACTCAGGGAGGACTTCTCCATCTGCTGCTGCTCTGCGTCTCCCTTTGGGTTCGGATGGAACTTCTCCATGTGCTTAAATTAACCTCATCTACAGCTCGGGATTTACAGTCCGGAAGCTCAAAGTTTCTCCTCAGTTTGAAGAAGGAATCAGGACAACAGTGTTTGTGTGTGAGAGGAGAGAGAGAGGGAGCGTATGGAATCACTGTAACTCAAGGCAAGTGAGGGTGCAGCCGCAGCAACATTTGCTGCCATGGACTGAAGGGGGAAACCCTCCTCGGCGCCACCTGCATGCACATGGAGCGGAGCGGCACAGAAAAACAGCTTTAACGCACTCAGCCTTAAGCGACACTTGACTTTGCATAGAGAGCTGCGTTTCCTCGAGCCCAAGGAGCAAGGCATCAGCACTGGGGATTATCCAGAGCTTCTACAAAGGCTCATACAGGTGCCAAGTGTGGCCAACTTCACCGCACCGCCTGCACTGACGTGCTCAGCGCGTTTAGAGTGAAGGCAGTGCGCTGCGTTGTTTTTGACGTGACATGTCGCTGCGCCGCTGTGCACGTGTGGCCACATATGACGCATTTGCGCCTTTAACTGTTTGTCAAGCGTCGCTGCGAGCGCCGGAGTGTCGCCTTTTCGGTCAACTTTCCGTGCTGATTGGTACGTTCGTCGCGTCCGCCTGGCTTAACTCGCGCGTTTCTGTGTAGAGCCTCCCAGAGCCCGGCTCGGTGCAGAAGTTAGTTGGGAATAACAGGCTAATATTATTAGTGCGCAGCGCAGAGGACGGAGAAAAGAAGTGACAGCGACGTTCAGGCGGCTGAATTTACCGCCAGTATCATCAGCATCTCTACTGCTGCTGCTCACACTTTCGGTTTTTTATATTTATTTATTTATTTATTTATTTATTTATTTTGATGCAGAAGCCTGTTCGTGAACCCAGGTCCTGAAACCACAGCTGCGTAAACTTGGCCAGATCTGGTGACGTGTGTGTGTGTGCGCGCGTGTGTGTATGTGAGTGTGTGCGTGCGCGCCCGCGTGCTGAGCAGACTGGACGGATATGCGGCTCACCGAGGGAATTTGAAAAGCAAGGGGGGGATTACTATCAGTCCCTCTCCTATTATAACCTCAAAATGGATGCCGACGGCAGGCTTTGGAGACGCCACTGGATTAGCTACTGTCCCGTTGATCTGCTTGACGTCTGAGCGGTACAAGGGTTCAAAGTTTGGATAATCTGAAAGGCTGAAGGTGTAGGATGCAGTCCGGAGTGAAGACGCTCTCCGCAGGTGGAGGTGCGTCACTCTGTTGCCTACTGCTCCTCTGGCTCATCTACTCCCATCTGCTCAGAGAAGGTAAGGACAGTTAGAGCTCTTTAATACGTTTCCAGCAGCAGCTTTGTCTCTGACGGTTTCTTTAGGGGATGCAGCTGCACATGATGTGGTCAGATCCCGTGATCCTGAGGGGGAAAAAAAATCCCCATTCTGTCCAATTAAACAGTCCTGCAGGGAGCGGTAATGCATCCATGTCATCACTGGTCAGTTTATGGTGACCTTGTTGTACCTAATGGCATTTCTTTAATCTGATTTGGCATCTTTAGAACAATATTCTCACCCAGTGCATAATGACACATATCTTCTACACTTTATGAAGTTTAATTTGTGTAGGGATCTTCCTACCCTCATTTTTTCCTATTCTGATGCAGCAACATAAATCAGGCTCTTTGCTGCCTTGGGAAATCATAATTTGGTAATTCCATAACTGCAGATGAAAAGCAACATTGTTTGCTTTAACTCCTGGGGCAGACAGAAAAAGACCTGGAATTTACCCCTCATAGCTTTGGAATTTAACTCAGGCTGAGGTTATATCCATTCATGCCAGGTTTTCTTCTTGAATAATACGTACACTGGTGAAATTACACCTTTATCCTGACAAAGAATAGAAAGCAAAAGAATGTTTTCGTGCACTTCATTGGCTGCTGTCCATGACAAAAACATTTTGGAAACCAGTGCCATCAAAGACACAGAACAAGCTCATAGTACTGGAACTTGTTGGGAGATGTTGAACAATAAGTTTGCAGATTAGATCTTTTAATCAAGCACTGGCCAGCGGCATAATTACCACTGTGGAGGAGGCATAGTGCCTACATCAATGTCTTTGGCAGCTTGCCACGAACAAAAGTAGACACTGATGTGAAAAATGAACTGCCTGTGCATTGAAATGTGCTCCCCTTGCCTCTAATTTGCAGTGTTTTCTCCCAAAACGCTGCTGTCACCAGCCTCTTATTGCCGTCTCTGAACTGCCTCTCAAGCCACTGCATATTATCTGAGGAGCCACAGTAACCCTCCCTTTCCCCTCAGCCATTTATTATCGACTTGTTTTCACCTGAAAATGATCTCATTAGTGCACTATTGTACAAATCATATCAATCTCTTGTGAATTTACTACTCTTGATATATTCCCGGAGTAAATGGAATCTCCCGTGTCTATTCTGATTGTTTAAACCTCTGAATATGGTTTGACGGTTCACATGTTTTGTATGTTGTATGTCACTCCCCTTCCAGCTCTGGGCTGAATTTTAAGAATGAAGCTGGTAGTCATTTTTAAAAAATCCCTTCTTGTAATCTTCAAATCCTACTAAAATCCTCCTTTGGACCCTGTCAGTGCTGTGACCACCATTGCCTGTTATAAGACTCAGTTTACAGTATATCTTTTAGTATTTATTACCGCACACTACTGATGGAGTCAAAGCACTCATGACCAGCTCTCTAGCACTTCCACCTGTATGGCCCCTGAGGGCCCGAAACCCACATGGAGTGTTAGTAAACTGGTGGGCAGAGAGGTGAGGGCTTGTGGTGGTGAGAGACTGTGCTGCCTCCACCATCTCCATAGCTCATCTGTCATGGCGACCAGGACAGGAAATCAAAGCACAGCAGCCCTGTCCGTGCACACCATTGGGCCAGCACAAGTCACAATGAATGGCCTGTCAGCTGCTCTCAACGTTGCCAGTTTATTCAACGATAAATTTGGAAATGTCTGGATTTCCTTACTGGACCACATACCGGTTCAGTGGTGCAGTCAGACAGCAGCAGCAACTCCTCTCTGCTTTGTTGACCACAAATGTTTGGGTTGGTGTGAATGGGAGGGGGGTGTTTTTACCCACATTTGTAAGTTGAATGAAAACAGATGAAAGGCATTTTCTCTAAGTAAGCTTATACAGAATAAATGATCACTTAAATGTGTAACATGTAAAATGGTTTGTAAAAAAAAAAGGTGTGGTACCTTTCTCTGGAAGGGTCGCTGTGGTATCTGCTAAGAGGCCCTGAGATACTGTAGCCACTGTCCCATGATGTGCTCTGCTAGGATGTACACATATTTGTGCTTTACTACTGACTCAAAGTCTACTTAAGTAAGTGTAGAAGTAAAGTAAAGGAATTACGTATAAATTATGTAGTAATGTAATTATTTTTATATTACTCCGCCAAGGGATGCAGCGGAGTTATGTGACCATCTATGTTGGTTTGTCTGTTTGTCTGTCTGTGCGCAACATTACTCAAAAATGGACTAATTGATTTGGATGAAATTTTCAGGGAAGGTCAGAAATGACACAAGGACCAAGTGATTAGATTGTGACAGTGATGCGGCGTATAGTCTGGATCCATGAATTTGTTAAAGATTTCTGTATCATTGCGAGATAGCAGCACGGTGTCACTGTAACTATGACAACAAGTGAACACTACATCAGCTGCCTGCTGACGATCACATGATTGTGATCCTACTACAAATCGACCGCTGCGGACTTATCAGGACTTATTCATTGGAAATGATACAAGAAACAATTGATTAAATTGTTGGGGGTGTTTCTGAGTCCCATCACATCCCACCGCCCGCTACATATGTCAGTAAGGCGATTCAGTATCCGTACATAACATACACATACATAACACATGCTTGTGCTCAGCGCACGATCATTTTGTTTATGGGTACATCTATATTAAATGATTTCTGATCATCAGTAACTAAAAAACAAATGCTGCATTTCTAAAAAAATATGCTGCGGTTCTGACAATACCATATGGGGGAATGAACAGCCTTGGTGGAGTACCGCAGTCTCTGAGTGCTTTTCTTGTTTTGTGATATGTAGGAGAGCCATGAACTGCACCATTGATTCACTGGTGGATCTATACAATCTAACTTTACAATCACCAGCTGTTAAAAAAGCTTTTCATTAAATAATAGCAGAGCAAAAATATGTAAAATTGGTAGTGCTGCACTAGTGCATTGTGGCTACTAATAATTAGTATTGTCGATAAAAACTGATGACCAAATTAGTTGTGATTGAATAAATGTAATTGCCAGTTAGTTGGTGATCAGCAATTGTTATGTTTACTGTTTCGCTCTTTGACTCCTGCTTAGAAAGAGAATTAGATTAGAAACATAGAGTGTATTTTTAAAAAAGGGCTTTCTGGGTTGTTACTTCTTTATCCTCTCATGTTAGGACAGACTGGACACTACAAGGATTCACTGTCACTCTTGACGTACAAAGTAGTATTTCGAGATGGGACTTCATATTCTGTTCTTAATTTAATTTTATTTTGAATTGTTTTAAACAAAAAAAAATTGCACATTGTACCTTAAAAGTGGAAATGGAGCTGCTGCGATTGTTGTATGCTGATAATCAGGTATAATGATACTGAAAATGGTTTAGCATTAATATTTTTACCTGCCACGTCTTTCTTTATTGCAATTCATCATAACATGTTTTCCTTTATTAGCGCTATGTGATTGGTCAGCGCTACAGTGTCTGACAATGGTGGCGACAGCGGAGTCAGATTCAGTTCAGTTCAGTGTTTCCAAAGTTTCCACAGACCAAAGGCTTCTGGGAGTCTGGGAGCACCAACACCCCAAGTGAAAACAAACAGGAACTACTCCATGCATAGACACTTTACATCTGTTAGCTTTTCTCCTGCTCTCTGTACTCATATATACTGAAATTTGATACTGCTGAACTCCCAATAATCACTACAGTCCCATCCATCTATCCATCATCTATACACCACTTAATCCTCATAAGGGCCACGGGGTGGCTGGAGTCTATCCCAGCTGACTTAGGGTGAAGGCAGGGGACACCCTAGACAGGTCACCAGTCTATCACAGGGCTACATATGGAGACAAACAATCACACTCACATTCACACCTATGGACAATTTAGTTACCAGTTAACCTCAGATAAAGAAATTATGTGACAGGGTTATTGTGACTAACCAATTACTATATATCAGTTCATTTCACCTGAGTTCTTTAGCCTCTTTTCCAGCACGGTTTTGATGTTCAAGCCTACAAACGTTTCTTGCATTAGTCTCATCTGAAGCAGTGATAAGTAAATGTTTTCAATATTAAAGCTCTGATCAAACCACTGAATGATACATGCTCAGCTCCAAATGGCAGATAGACTAAATTAGCTACTAGTCGGTGAAGAAAGTTGAACATCTCTTCCAAAATGATATTCATGATTATTTTATCAATCATTATTCATCACATTTATTCAGTTATTTTAGATACAAAATTTCTTTATGCCATTTATGACACATTTAAATAAACACAGCGCAGCTTTAACTTCCTTGTTGTGCTACATTCCTGCTAATGTACAAATCTGCATCAAGATGAAACTGAAAATAATCTGAATTCAGAGCACAGCATAGAGGTAAAATATGTTTTTATTTTGTTTGTTTTTTTTACCCAATTGACTCACTGGCTGATTGCTAATTGATAGACAATGCAATTTACTGATGTTTTCTAAAGCCTCACATTCAGGTTACAGTAGAGGCCAACTGGGCAGTTGTGCACATAGAAGCCTCTAGTCTTCATTCAATTATTGCAGCACAGCAGCTCAGACAGATGTGAGACCAATTACTTTAAAAAGACTGAAATGAAATGTTCTAATGTCAGATTTTCCCAAGTTGAAACAAAAAGAATTTTAACCTCATCGGCTGATTTTAAAGAGAGAAGTATTTTAAACATCAATGTAACAGTCAATCATGTATACTCAATTCTAGGAAGCCAAAATGGGGATCATGATTATTATTTCATTAATTAACAGCCCTACAACTGAAATTGTGTTTCTTTTTTTGCAACGATATCTTTGTTTTCAGCTTTTATCTCCAGGTTTTCGCTCATTCTGCTGTGCACATGCGGAGTCTGCAGGTCAACAAACTGTCTTGTCACTAAAGTAAAATAACTGTTGTGTATCCAAGATCCCTTCCTAATCTGCAATGTGACAGTTGTGCACATTGCAGTGTTGACGCACATGCAGCCATACAACAAAGCTGTTTCTGGAGGTTGCACTCTTTTGTTTGCCTTTTCACTTGTTAGGCAGACTACCTAACAATGTCTCTGTTTTTTTTTCCAGATAATCTAGAAATGTTAAACATTACATTCAGTTTAGGAAAACAGACTTCTGTTTACAGCATGGGAAACATGATTAATGTAACGAGCGATGGCTAAACCAAATGGATTGAAGTCATCTAAGGAGCTAAACTCTGTGTTATATCAGTGCAACAGCAGTAACCCTTGTCTTTACAGCACACGTCACGTCATAATTAATGTATCACTTTGATTTGTTGGACTAATCCAGTCAGTGCAGCGATCTACCCTGTCACCCTGCTTTGCAGTACAAGCTGCACATGGGAACGACAGCGCTTATTTTATGAGCTATGTCTACTTTGCTGTGTCACGAAATTTTGTAGTGACTCACTGTGGCTTTGCAGTTCGTACGGAGATCCATTGACGGCAGACTGATACAGTCAAAATGTCTTTCACAAACCAGACAGATTTCATCCTGGTAAATTATTCCGGATGCTATCATGGTGACTTTTTCCATTTTTAACACCTCAACTTCAGTGTGGGAGGCAGCAGCCCTTTGTGGGGCAACAGAATGATGAATTTAAAAATCTTTGGTTAATATTCTCTTTTAACTCAGGGAGCAGGGCCTATCCATCCAAGCATTAAACTAATCAGAGTACCAGAGAATTACAGACTTTTTGAAGTGAAAAGGTTGATTTCCATTTCAGTCTTCTTCAAGGCAGCATTAAGCATGTAAAGGGAGACCCGCTTTGATTATGACCTTGGCTGTAAATTGTAAGCAAATCATCGAATCCTGCTCCTATAGGCGGTGGAGCTTTAAAAGTATGAGCATCTTTATGGAACAAAATGGAAAGAATTTTTACCCCTAAATCAATTTGGCAGCACACAAAGCTCACATTTCATAGCTCCTTGAATATGAATTCTTTCTAGCTGTCAGCTTTGACCTCCCTTGTGAATGAGTATAGTGCACTGCTCAGTGTATTTCTGCATTGTTATTTTCTCAGGGCTTGAAACTGCTCCATCAGTGGTGGAGTGGTGTAAATTATTTCAGTTATGTTCCTTCAGTCTTGTGTCCTGTTTGATTTTCTGCCTGATGCCATGATTATATTTTCTTAGAGGGCTGTGCTTGAATGTTAAAGCCACCGTCCACACAGTCATGCATTGCTGTGCAGTACTTAATGGGGGCGTAATAGTCTTCTCATGTTCACCATTGTGTGTTTGCGTTAAACAAGGGGCACATCTGGAAGGCTGTCTGCACAAAGTTTGAAGTGAGTCATTGTGGCTTTACAGTCACTATGCCTCAAGCTTAAACTCATCCACAGCCAATTGTCTGAATGTACTCTGCTTTGTAAAATCTCTGCAACTGTGCTGCAGCGCTGCAACGGAAATCTTTCTGAATCCACCTCTGTCATGTGTAGTGTACCACAGAATAGGCCTGACTTGCACCGTCAGTCCTAGCAGGGGATCCGTGTAAGGGGAATATTTTCTATTTTAAAGCTGCCCTTGGCAATGTCACACAATAGTTACCTACAAGCTGTACAAAAAACTGAGCTACAAGGATTTAGAAGTCCCATAAAATGATGTTATACAGCATGCTCTTGCTTTCCAGTGAGAAAGGAAACAATCTAAAGCTGTTGAGTCCCACTTTGTCCCACGGGAGCTCCATCCTACTGCTGCTACGAGAAGTTTCAATTTGTCATTCCCTGTGGGTGGAGTAGTGTACACACCTGACATGAGAATTAAATTTGGGCAAATAGAGCACATCTCTGGTGTCTCAGCAGTTGGAGGTGCAGTGCTTTTCTCTCTTTCTCTGCAGCCCCACTGGGTGCTTGTGGTTGCATAAAAATTGTGCTTGATGCAGCTTTAAGAATTTTCCCATTTCAATGAAATACTCGTTCAAATATGATCAGATTTTTTAGAACAGAAGCTCCAATCTGTTTTGTGATCACAGTGTGAGAGTTGTAACTGCTCCTCAGAACAATAAATGGACTGAACTCAGGGCCAGCGCAATGCAGATAGATAATCTTCACCCTGTAATAGCAAAAAATATATACATATATACCCCTCATCTCCAGACGTCACCCCAGCTGCTTCTAGCCAGCCTTCCCTTTACCATTGTTCTTTATTCATTTCTGACTACTTTAGTTTAAATTGCACACTCAGGTGCTATTACAGGCCCTCTGACATCAGCAGAGGGTTTTCACTTGCATAAATATTGATCGGACTGCTGTAGAGTATTCAAATAGCATGTGAAATCAAGTGGTGCTATTCCCTTTAAAGCAAGCACATTAATATAAAACACATGTTTCGCTTCACTGCTCCACTGCCCTACTTGTTTAGCAGCAGAAGATCACGGCGGTTTCAGGAAGCATATAGCACAGGGTCAGTCAAACATCTGCCTCTCTCACCTGGTGTCCTGTTACATGGTACCTACTGCTCTGCACGCGTCAACTGATGTTAAGGTAATGAGATGCACTTGGCTGCGACTGCCTTGACTAGCATATGCTCAGTCAAATAAGGTTGCTGTTTGATGTCATCCTGAGTTGTTTATATCAGACAGAGCTGTGAAATCAGAATGGACATGAAGGGACATTCAGGACTTAGCAGTGCAGTCAAAATCAGGAGGGTGAATCCAGATAAAGTCACTGAGATTACCTTTGGTAATTGGTTGGACTGAGTTTATTAGCCTCCTTTTCAGCAGCATCATGACAGAGGTAAACTTATGTACACCATAAGTAGTGTTGGAATAATTGCTCAAGCAAGTTTTTGGTTGATAAATAGAAAATGAACGCTAAATCATTTGGAAAAAGCAATAACAATGGCCCCTTATAAAAGAATGTTTTCATCTTCCTTGAACTCTGGCCCCCTTTTCCACATTTCACATCAATTCACTAAACCCTCACCCCATTGCTCTCTCAACCTAATGATTTCCATCTGTAATGAGTGGGTACATATTTGTGAAATTCTTTCATTGGCATATTTAACATCTAGTAATTGCTATATGAGCTTCATTGTTCCACTCAATCTGGGAGCTGTCAGACATCTGCAGATGAAAATGTACAAGTTTAGTAGTGACTGTCGTCATTTTAGTAGATCAGAAAACAGGAGAGAATATTATTACGCTGTAGCTGTGAGTATTGTCTTATTGCAATTCTGTGCTGTGATAGGAGTAATGGATTGATTAACATGAGGTTATTTTCTAACCCTTCAGTGAGTTGCATCCATTAAAACATTGTTAAACCTGTTCTTTAACTTGACATGATAAACATCATACCAGTATGCTGAGAGAAATATTAAATTTCTGTAGATTTGATCGCTTTGTTAGGTGGATTTAATAACATTTTTAAACTCTTGTGAAATTCAACCATACCAAAGTGACAATTTATGGTGGAAATCACTTTATTTATATAAAGGAAAACACAAAATCCAGTCACCATGTGGCTAATTAAAATGTATTGGAGTATAGTGCCATAATGCTGTCGGGCTTCTGTATTATGGAATATTAATTCTCCTGTAGATCATTATCCCTGAAGAATTAACACACATATTACCATGATTTACTCTTTAGTCCTCTGTTGTGTCTTTGCTTTGGTAGTTAACTTCTGTAAATGTGTATGTGGCACCTTTTCACTTCAGTGGTCTATTAAGATTACAGATCATCTGTGTTTAAGTCAGATTTAGTCTGCTCATTTTTAAAACCTTCAGCAGATCAAAGATGTACCTCACATATCTATGTCTAATGTGCTGAGAAAAAAGATCTGCCTCTGTTGATGACATTGTTGCATCTACAAGGAAATGTTATAGACATGGGGGAGCAAATCCACATGTTCTAAAGACTGTGTTCTTCCTTAAATCTACACCTGTGGATTAATTTGGCACATTGTTGTAACTTCCTTGTGCTTCTTATAAGCAAATCTTCTTATGGTTCTTGTATGAGGCCTGTTTTCCAGTCCTAGCCTTTTAGATGTGAAGATTTGCTGCCTTTGTCATTGCAGATTGGATATTTTTGAGCTCAGGATTGACGGAAAACCAATTTTTACCATCCTGTGACTGTGGCTCAGGTGGAAGGTTGTCCAGTAATTGCACTGTTGATGGTCTGATACTGTTTCCTTCTGTCCAAATGTTGATGCATCCTCAGGAAACATGCTGAACTTCAAATTTCACCTCACCACTACGACTGATATGTCAGCATGTCTTTGTGTGGTTGAATGAGAGCCTTTGCAAAGCATTTTATAAAAGCAGTTCATTTAAAACGTTTAATTAATCCATTACCAAAAAAAAAAATCATTAGCTGCAGCCCTAAACATCAGGTGTTCAAAGAAAAAAGCATATATCTGCTGTCAGCAGTGTGAGATATTTGGCTGGACTTAGGATCCCTGCTGTAGGGCGCTTTAGCCACTTCTAATTGCATTTTAAAATTTGATAACTACAGCCACTGCAAATCAATTTTGACTGATTGCCTGCACCAGTAATTTTTAAAATGTCACATGCAATGTTTTAAGTCATCCCTAAAAGATCTGTTGAGTTCTTATCTGATTTGATACATGTTGATATGATTGTCATGCTCTCTAAACTGCTGCTTTGTTGGCAGCCCCATTTTCATCCTTGAGAATGGCACTTCTGTCACAAAAGGAACATACAATGGAATGAAAATCATCACTGAGGCTTATTATTGTATGTCAGTGTAATGATTAGAGTCTGATTAGAAAACTGGTGAGAATTAATTCCAGGGTGTACAAGCCAAGCCAGCACAGAAGGGCTCCACGCTATAGCTGGGCCTTTATGAGGAATTATTTCAAATACAATGCCTATTGTAATGAATAAATAACTGCACTAGCTTTATAAGAAGTGGGATTTTTAATAAATATGGTTCGAAACTGTAGTTTGCAAAAGCGCTCTTTGCAGTAAAACATTGTAAAACCTCACTTCCATCTTTAGCAGACCGCAAGTAATTACAATCTATAAAGGAAGATTGTTTTAATATGGAAATGGAATCCTTGTCATAATTCATTCAGTGCAGCCTGTCATATAATTTTATGGCAAATTCCCTGAGGAGAAGCAGAGGCTTTCACACAAGCTCCCAATCTGGCTTCGGTTGTGGGAGCAGTGCAGAGCTGTGTCTCGTGTGATTGCCTGTTAAATCTGATAAAGTTATTTTATCAGTTTGGACTAACTACTCATATATCTGCACAGTCTTAATTAAAGGGACATACAAGAAAAAAGATAAGCCAGAGCATTCGGAGTGTTTCATTGGTTAGTACAACTGTTGAAATGAAAACAGTAAATTGTTGTAATAGATTGCAATGTTGCCAGGGGTGATGATCATTGGTGCTTTTTTTGTATTCACTGTCTGCTACTGGGGTCAGCTAGTGTAGTGTATCGAGAGTTTAATAACCTTATCATGCCCACCAGTCCTCAGTCCTGCAGTGACGCACACTGAATCAGGGGAACATTGTGAAAGCCAGTGTGAACTCCTGGCAGCCTGTTCGAGGCAGAGATATTAAGATATTTGGGCGTCTGTACTTTGGTGATTTGCAGTGTGCCTGATCAGAGCACTGATATGCAGAACACAAACTCATGTCTTTGCTCTAAGCTGTGTGTTTAAACCCTTGTGTGTCTATGTGCTTCCACTTTGCACTTGTATAGTGTTGTGATTCAGTGATAAGGTCATCAGGCTGCCAGTCAGAGCTGAGAGCCAGTTTCTGTGCCCCATATCAGCTTCTTGTTGTCCTCTGTATGTCGTCTTTGACAGGATCCAGAACCCGGTCAACAACCATCGCCATCCTTCACTCTCGGCACACTCCTTGCTGCCGCAGCCATATGTGTATTTCATCATGTGAAATAGAGATGAGGCCAAGTGTCTTCACACTGCTGAGTGACAGAAACCCCCTGTCACTTGAATTAGCTCCTGTATGTATGATGGAGTGCTGGCCATGGCTAAGGGCACTTTGCAAAGCAGCTCCTCTACCCACACACTGCACAACTCACCACTTCGACTCCCCCTCTGCCTTACTACTCTCCTCCTTCGGGCTTATTGCATGAAGCCCATTCATCTGTTCAGTGTTGAAACATAGCAGAGAGCAGTGATATCTGATGGCACCTCTGTCCTACTAGCACCCACCAACTACAGAGGGGCTCGCCTCAGCAGAAAGAGAGGGTGGCCTGAATGGTAGCAGGGGGTGAGCGATGAAGGGTAGGCGACATGGCTGATGAAATGAAATGTGCATTGCAGTTCTTTGTAGAGGTGATTGTGTTTTATGACTCTTAAGACTGCTTGAGGTAATAATTTTATGTACAAGTGCCCCAGTCTTGTCAGGCTACATCACAAGGTGTGGGCACCACTGAGTACTGCAACTAGTCCACTAATCCGTTAACTCAGATACAGATTTGTCCTGTTAGGCCGTATGGTGGCTAAAATAGGGGAAAAAGTCTTAAGAGGGAAGCTAACTGAGTGTTGAAAATGGGTTCATCTTCTGGGGAGTGTGGAGCTGTTTGATAAATCTCACACCATTCTGATTATTTGATGTGATAATTCTGGTGTGCAACTGCAAAAACTGATTGAGCAGCAACGTAAGAATCCTTTCTCTTGTGGACCATGAACATCTATCAAGAAGCTCAGGGACACTGACCCAGGAGTTGACCTGATGATAAGGCTAAATCGAAGGTCACTGACCAGGATCTGTCTTCTGGAGACTGTGAATATTAGCAGTAAAGGTTGAATTTCAACCATCTGCTTTTGAGACCAATGTGCCAGGTTTGTAGTTTCTGAAACTTGGATGCCTCGGCATCTGCTCAGGTAATTTTATGTGTCCTTTGTGTTGATCAACAACCCTTTCAACCTTTGCCATTACTGCACCCATTTCATGCTATAGAGCAGTTAGCGTCTCACTTAACAAACGTTTGAGGGTGTTGTGAAGCTACTAGTGGCAGCAGTGTGAAGGAATGATGGTTTGTGAATGTCAGAGACTGACCTTACAGACTCTTCTCTAAGCTACCTTCCCTGAGCTGATTATATTGCTCTGTCAGTCGCAGCTTTTCACTTGATATTTAAAAAAAGAGGTTAGATATGCTGTTACTTTTTCCAGATCATTACAAAGGTGAGTTTCTGGTGCTTTTTCTGAGCGTTCCTGTCCAACCTAGAAAAGTAACTGTATTTATGTTGCATTTAGTAGAAAAGGGATAAGTTTAATCTGAGTCAGATTAGTTTTTCTCACACATTAATATTGTTCAACAGCAATTTTGCTCTTCAATTATCATTTGGGGCTCCAACAAAACTGCCTTTGATTTAAAAGTGATACTGGAATTATGTCAACCACAAGCAACAAAACATTTGTTCTTCCAAATGTGTTTTTGAAAGCAGCAGATGCCCTGGAGCACAAATGGAACTGCTGCCTCAGTAAATATTCAGTGAAACTAATGGAGAGGGTTCATTTGATAAATCTTAACATTAAAAACATTGTTGATGCAGTTTTATTTTTTTATTTGGCTGTGGCTTTTGGAAAGTTTTCAATGCTTCTCTTCAGAAGTAATCATCAGAACCAGACATGAGCAACAGCTGCAGTTCTGGGCACAAAGCTCATCTCTTCACCTTGACACTAGTTTGATGCAGGTGTTCATTTGAGCGGCTCTCGCTGCTAGAAATCCATCTCTTTCTGTTAAAGAGTCTGAAAGAAATGCATTTACTCATTCAATATTTCAAATGAACATGATTCAGATTAGGATCATGCATGTTTAGTTTTCCAAGAAAAAAAGAGTGGAAAGTTTAAAAAGTGTTCTATCAACTTTTAACTCCCCTAAATTAAAAAGTCAAGAAGATGACTGCCATTTACTCTTAGATGCTTTTAAGACTGATATTTTTTTAAGCAGACCTTTCCCCTCATGTCTCTTCACGGTAGTCCATTTGTAGCTGAAATAGCCTTGCAAAATGCAGGTTTCTCCAATTTGTGTAATTAATTTAAGGATAACATTCTGACAAACTCCAAAAGCCTGCTTAAACACATGCCCATGGCCAGAAAGTTATCCATCAATTTGTAATGCCTGAAGAGCTTCAAAGTAATTCTCTGCGCTTGGATAGAAGTATAAGAATAGCATGCGCGTACCACAGAGATTTGTGAGCAAGGTAATCATCGCTTTCAGACATTCTGTCCATTTGCTGTCTCAGTAGAGTTCAGTTTGGCTTGAAAGTTGTTCTGTCTGTTGTAGGAGCGTAGTGCCTGGCAGCCTCTCCCACGTCAGTCAAGTCACATTTTATTTCTTGTATCAGTCTGTGTTTCATTAACTCATTTTGGTAGTCAAATAAACTCAACTCCACAAAGCCACAAGATCAACTCCTAATATTTCAAAATATAATTTTGTGCTGCCCTAAGGGGAAATGTAAAATTGATATTCTTAACACATACTTATCTCCGTTTCAGTATTACCAGTGAAATGTAAGTCCAGGCATGGCTCTCCTTTGCCTGTATAATCCACAACTTCCTTTCCAGGAGATTGAGCTGTAACACTGTCCGGCCTCTTTCACATCTACTCCGACAGACAATTCACCCACAAACCACAGGTGCTACATAACACAAGCTGCTTCAACAAATGCGCATTGCAGTCAGTGTTACAGTGAGGACAGTGTTGACATCTAACGTAATGCTTTGAAATTCGTTGGGCACATCAGAATAACTCTCTAGATTTGACCCCTAAAGCAAAACATTCAGTATGTTCTTCCTTCTTCATATAATAATAATAATAATGATAATACATTTTATTTATAGGCGCCATTCAGAACACTCAGGGTCACAGAGGAAACAAAGTTAAAACACATTCAAATATACAGTATAAAATGTAAAAATTTGAAAATTTAAAAAAAAAAGATTAAAAAAAAAAAAAAAAATGTCACCTTCATATCTTGGGGCTTCTAACTTGTTGGTTTGTTAACCTGAACTTATAACTAGCAAGATGAAAAATGCCCTTTGAACAGACTGGAGGGATGTTTGTGTCCCACAGGATCATTATAAGACACTTTCATTCGCCATCTTGTATTGAAACTTCAGAGGCATTCTGTCCTTCTGCTCTGAAAACACAGAAATCAGTTTCTCATTTTTCTTCTTGAGATTTTGAATTAGAGTATTAGACTGCTCAGTGCTACGCAAACCAGGAAAGAAAGCATCTGCACAAACAACAGACTGCCGGTTGTTTTTACCTTCCCACACCAGTTGCTCCTCTGTAATATGTTCATTACACTCTCATTATGCTAATGTGATGTACTTTGTTCCTCGCTGCTGTGTTTGGCAGGCCAGTTGGCGGTGGGAACCTGTGAGATAGTGATGCTCAACAGAGACAGCAGTGTTCCCAGACGGACCATTGCCAGGCAGACGGCCCGCTGCGCCTGCCGGAGAGGCCAGATCGCCGGCACCACCAGGGCAAGGCCGGCCTGCGTAGATGGTGAGTTGAATGAGTTCTGTGGTAGGTTGAGATTTTAGCTGGACTGAGTCAACACAACAAGCCACCAAACTGAGACGATGCCCCCTCAAAAAGTGAATGTTTTTGCTTCTTTTTATACTGCTGCAGTTGCCTTAAATCAAGAAACCAGAACAGAACGTTCTGTTAATAAGTGTATGCTAAAGTAATAAAATCAGTTCCTCACCTGGTCCCAAGGAACATTAGAAACTGTCTAACTTAACACTAATGAAATTCACTAGAAATTATACACCTGTCAAAAGTACAACCTTTGCGATTTCAGCACAATGTTAGTTATCCCCAAAAAAAAATGAAGTAAATTATAAATCTTAATTAAATCCATATCACCAACTCCTCCACACTGGATGAAAAGTCAGGCTTCAACATCAACAGAGTGCAACGTTTCCCCAAGAAGTCCAATAGAAGTAAATGTGAGGGCTTCTGTCGCTCTCCATTAAAAGTAAGTGCCGATGTAATTTGGATGTTTAACCAGCCAATCGATAATCACTTTGCATGTGTCCTTTTTTGATGCCTTCTGGAGTGTTTGACTCCAGACTGTGTGACTGGTTGTCTGCTCCAGTCAGCTGCTATGACATCAGCTAATTAGTAATTGCTTTGTAGATAAGATGTTATGCTTTTAAGGACTCTGTGTTATTGGACAGCATCTAGAGAAGGATGATAAGAAAGATGAGAAGATTGGAGGGGAGATCTGATTGGATCTCACAATATCACAATCACATGCATCTGATACACCATTAGTTTCCATGACTCCATGTTGGCCTTAATCTAATAGCCCTGGGACAAGACCACAGTCACCTCCTCTCCCTCCCCACGCTGCTTTTAAGCACCTCTCCCTCTCTGCAGACATCTCTCCATAACACTCTACAGATGCTAATTAATTTACGAGGAGCTATGATTACAGCAGCAGGAAATTGATTATTACTGGCTTCCTGCTGCACCACACCCCAGGCTCCATTAATAGCCGGTGCATTAAAGATAGAACCTGTTGCTTGCAGGGTCATATTAAGATTTTCTGCTGACAAATAAACTGGTGTCCAGCATCACTTGGGTTTTCTGCATGTTGCATGAGAATCCAATTGCTCTAATGCTGCTGCTGCTGTTCCTCTCTGACCTTTAGTTCAGAGCAGTTACTTTTATTTTTGATGACAATTCCCATAAATGCCCCCCTGCACCTCCAAGCACGTAAACATTTCACTGACTTATAAACATGTTTATTCATTTGCATTGCTCACTGAGGCTGTGGAATACTGTAGCTGTTGTTGTTACCACAGCAAGGACTCACTGTCATTCGGCTGTATTTAATATGAAATGGCTATTTCACAGCTGCAGCAGGAGTGGATCAGTGGTTTTCTGTGATCTTTTGAGTGAATAGTGACCTTTAATGAAAATGGAATCATCACTGACAGCTGGAAGTAAATAAAGCCGAGGAAGGATGCCCTGATATAGTGTGTTTATTGTAAGGCCACCATATGTAATTTCAGCATCAACTACTGCAGTATGCCCATGTGCAATAGTCAATTTTAGTGTGATATTGAAGGCAAAGAAACTTAAACCCACCATGCCCCAACCACACAGTTCTCATTTTCCATGATAAATCTGCAAGAGAAGTCTGATAAAACATCATTTACTCCAATTTATGAGTTCTTCTTCCTTTATTTGATACACAGCCTTATTTTGAGTCTTATTTTGATGCAGATTTGTATATTAACTGGAAAGTAACACAGCATGGCAGCAAAGGCAGTGCTCTGTGACAAAAGTGTCAGAAGACTCTCTAAAATCAGTGAACAATTTTATGATAAATAATCACGATCCATCAAAATAGTGGTGATTATCATTTTGGCCATAATCATGCAGCTCAAGTCAGCTGTGTGGAAACATTTCAACTACATGAAGGATGATGGTGATCAAAAAACAGATTCTGTGGCAGCAGTGTCTTGCACTTGTTGCCACCACAGGAGAGAAACATAATTGATTTGTTTGACCATTTAAATCAGCACCACAAAGCTCTGTTTGAAGAGTAGAAAGTCAGGTCTAAATGCCATCCAAAACTAAAAACTATTTCAGTGAAAGCCTCCCGACAGCCTACACTCAAAGAAGAAGTATTCATTTTTTCAGTTACTTTTTATTTTCTATGCAGATGCTGTCCCCTACAAAATCTACCCCTATCATTAGATTCATCCTCTACCAATATCTTTGTTAAAGTTAGCTGCTAAGAATTCCTGTATTTTTCATATCACTATATATACTACAGTTCAAAAGTTTGGGGTCACCCAGACAATTTCATGTTTTCCATGAAAATTCACACTTTTATTCACGTGCTAACATAATTGCACAAGGGTTTTCTAATCATTAATTAGCCTTTCAGCACCATTAGCTAACACAATGTAGCATCAGAACACAGGAGTGATGGTTGCTGGAAATGTTCCTCTGTACCCCTATGTAGATATTCCATTTAAAATCAACTGTTTCCAGCTAGAATAGTCATTTACTACATTAATAATGTCTAGACTGTATTTCTGATTCATTTAATGATGAAAAAAAAGACAACTAAACTGATGTCTAGTTTAGTTGTCATTGAAAAAAAAAAGGTTTTCATTCAAAAATAAGGACATTTCTAAGTGACCCCAAACCTTGGAAAGGTAGTCTATATTGCAGAAAATATCACAATGTCAGTTTTTCCAATATCACGTAGCTCAGGTTTACAGCCATGTCTAATTTTAGAAAAATGCTTTTCCTTTCAAGTTAATCTATCACTAATCACTTATTCCTCTTCTGTGAGTTGCTAAGTGATGAGTATGTCACTTAATTCTAATTCTAGGTATAAGCTGCTCTGGACCAAGTCTCTGCAGTGGCAAAATGGCAGTATTTATATCATTTAGAAGAGATGTAGAAAACTTCACACCTGAAAGTACAACACAATGTACCTGAACACCGGTGTACTGAATGTTCCACTATCAGGACAAAAGGACATAAAGTCAGATGAATAGAAAGGTAGTTCTGTACAGAATTCTTTATGGACTGTTTTGCAAAGTAGTAGAAAGATCAAGTTAATAGCAACAATTATGTGTGAGTTCAACATGAACCATTATGGTACAAATGAAGATGAAAATGTTTTGACTAAAGCTGATGACAGAAACACTGAGCAGCATCCTGACTGCCTTTTGTCTACCAAATACCCACAACATCCCTGGTATGTCTTAACCCTCTTTAGCTCCCGTTTCCTGGCTGGATCTGCACTGTTAATATCTAAAAACAAGTGCAAATGTACACTAATCTTGGGAAGTAAAGTTGTCGGACAGGCTCTTGGGTGTTTTGGCAATAAAGAATCATTTTTCTAAAGTTGTGATTCACAGGTGAAACAATGCCAGAGACAATAAAAACTTCACAATCTGTTCTCCACAGTCCATCTTTGTTTGCAGTAGCGCCATAAAGGCTGGTAATGTCGTCAGATCTTTTTATGGATGAACGTCAGACAAACTGCAATGGTGCTAAACAGGATCCAAGTGGTGACGACATACATAAATGTTACTTTTGCTTTTAAAACTTGATAAAGTTTTTGCACCAGTAATGACACAAATAAGACTTCCTAAAGAAATCCATAAATAACTAAACATGCTGCAGTGTGATTGTTTGTCTCTATGTGTAGCTCTGTGATAGACTGGTGACATGTCCAGGGTATCCCCTGCCTTTACCCTCAGTTATCTGGGACAGACTCCAGCCCTCTGTGACTGTAATGAGGATTAAGCGGTGTATAGATGATAGATGGATGGTTTGATAAACATGATGCAGTTATTAAGCAACTGAATTTATAACAACTAACTCACGTTCTTAAAGAGGCACAACTGACTGAACAAAGGCTGCTTGGATACTTTAAAAACTCTCAGAGTCGGCAACCAGGATGTGCTTTGATAAAATATCGACTTGAACAATAAAATTATAGTGATGTGTTCCAGTGATAGACCCATAGCCGTGGAAACACATGATGAAAATGCAAAGTTCGATAACATGAATGAACCTCAAGTGTGCTAACTCCTTGGCTAATAATCATCTGGGCTTAATTTTTTTTTGTGTGTGCTTTTATTGTTGTGTTACTATTAACATTCTTACCTGTGTACCTTAATGAATAGGCTTCAGTGGTTAAAATTCAAATCAATCCTTTATTTACTCCCAGTCTTCATAAAAATAGGTCACTAAAACTGACCAGTAATTATTGATGTTAACTAAGTTGAGAAACTTAGTGACTAACTAAATTTTATTGTGATAAATGTGCAGCTACGCTACCATTCAAAAGTTTGAGGTCACACAGGCATTTTCATGTTTTCCATGAAAACTCACACTTTTATTCATGTGCTAACATAATTGCACAAGGGTTTTCTAGTCACCAACTAGCCTTTGAACACCATTAGCTAACACAATGTAGCATTAGAACACAGGAGTGATGGTTGCTGGAAATGTTCCTCTGTACCTCTATGGAGATATTCCATTAAAAATCAGTCGTTTCCAGCTAGAATAGTCATTTACCACATTAACAATGTCTTAATTTACTGTTATCCTCATTGAAAAAAAGCTTTTCTTTCCAAAATAAGGGCATAAGTAATCCCAAACTTCTAAACGGTAGTGTATGTCCCTGATATGTATTGGCTAATCAGTCATGGCAGCCTACTGGTCATCACTAGCTGGACTGTAGCATTCTGGCACAGATGGTGAAGAACACCCAACACACCCCAACTAGGATCAGCACCATGGACAGCGGTCGAGGCAGCTTCACTGAGTGAATTCATTTTGTTGGAAAGACTTTAGATGTCTCCCAGTTCCACATTACATACTGCTGCAGAATTCTAACTTGGTTTTCGTATGTTTTGGGTTCAGTCTGGAAAAGTTAAATATGCTCATAGTCAAGATACAAATATGCAGCATGTGCATGAATTGAGGAAGAATGTCTTACTCTGTATTACTCCGTCGCATTCCTTGACGGAGTTACGGGATGATTGTCGTACGTCTGTCTGTCTGTCTGTCTGTCTGTCTGTCTGTCTGTCTGTGTGCAACATTACTCAAAAACAGACTAACAGATTTGGATGAAATTTTCAGGGGAGGTCAGCACCAAGTGATTAGATTTTCGCAGTGATGCTTACAGTCTCGATCCACGGATTTGTTAAAGATTTCTGTATTGCGAGATTGCGGCACGGCATCACTGTAACTATGACCAGTGAACGCTACGTCAGCTGCCTGCTCATGATGATATGATTGCAATCCTATTACAAATCGACCGCTGCAGACTTATCATGACTTATCTGTCGGAAATCATTCAAGGACTGAGCAGCCTTGGAGGAGTACTGCGCTCTCTGAGTGCTTTTCTTGTTTCTTATTAGTTTTTATGGGAGGGAGAGGATTGACCTAGTTATCATCAGATGTTGTAAACTCAATGATCACTATCAGACTTGATTTTTTTATGAAAACGTTTGTCCTGTCAGTTGTAGTAACTAGCATGTTGATGGTTGGGTTTGATAGGCCTGGTTCTGTGTGAGATTTTATTTTTTGGTTCTTCCCAGTAAAGTGGAGTATTTTTCACTAAAGGGGAGTATTTTTAGTTCCTTCCCACTGTTACCAAGGGAGCTGTGGATATGTTGGGTTCTCCGTTTAAAATGTGTAATAAGTGCTGACATATGTTGTCAATTGGTGCATACAATAAATTGAAAATGAACGTCTTCTGCTCAGAAAGTTTGACTAATGTGGACATAAACGCACATCCATTGCTATTCTTTCATTACAAACATATTGTTTATTTTGTTGGATTTTCTATGATTTTGCATTGCAGTTTGGCAGTAAAGAACAGAGGTTTGAGATCTTCCGCTTTGACTTGAACAGAATTGTGACAGTGTGACTTTTCAGTGTTTGATGTTTGACCATGTTAGCAGTTTGCCTGTACACAACTTTATACAGTGAGCTCAGATTGCACAGTTGTAACTGGCATCAAAAGCTCATGGTGCCTTTTCTGTTTCCTGAAATAGATGTAAACTAAAATCCAAGGTTTATGTCTGATGTAGCTCTAGGACATTTTCAAAGTTACAACAAGCTGCAGCTGGTGGCTTAAAGGAGACAACTGGACAAATATTTTTGCTCCCCTTGCCATCCTTACTTACATAATCACATACCAACCTGCCTCCCTAAGCCTTGACGTGGATAAAATTTGTTATATGCAAGTTACCTAAGAATTTATTGGCTGATTGGCCCAGATGGCAACAGCATCGATTGCGTAGTATGACATGTTTACCATGTTATTCCTTGTTTGTGTTAACTCACTGAACAATTCCTCACATCTCGGCAAGTGCCTCCTTTTGTTTGTCTTTTTTCAGGACATATTTCAAGCTTTTTTACCCTCTTTCTGTGCTGCTGCATGTCACTGTTGTGCAGGTTTAGTCTGCACACTGTACACAGGAGGATTATGTGCTATTCCTTCCTTGTCTCCCTGCTCTCACTCTAATCTGCTCCCTGAGTCTCTCCCACTCCCTTTCTCTGTTGGGCCATTGTTGCCATGCCACCCATCACACTGTAATCGTATGACGCTTGGTGGCTACCATGATAAGAATCTGCAGGGACACCGTTTATATGCCGGAAGCTTCTGTTTTCACACACAGTGAAATGATTATTGACTATAAATGAGAACAGTGATGTTGGAAAGGGATTAAACAAGAGGACAGATCTTTTTCAGATTTATTTTGACACATAACTGAGATTAGTAGTGCTCACTACAGTTAGGTCACTAAGCATTGGACATTGACACAATTTTCAGCATTTTGACTCTGTATACCACTGCAGTGGATTTGAAATGAAACAGTTAAGTTGCGCTTTAAGTGCAGACTTTCAGCTTTAATTTGAGGGTATTTACATCCAAATCACGTGAACAATGGAGGAATTACAACATATTTTATATGTGTCCTCCATCTTTTTAAGGGACCAAAAGTAATTGGACAAACTAACATAATCATAAATCAAATTGTCACTTTTAATATTTGGTTTCAAATCCTTTGCAGTCAATGACAGCCTGAAGTCTGGAACCCATAGACATCAGCAGATGCTGGGTTTGGTCCCTGGTGATGCTCTGCCAGTCTTCACTTCCTGATTGTTCTTGGGGCATTTTCCATTCAGTTTTGTCTTCAACAAGTGAAATGCATGCTCAACTGGATTCAGGTCAGAAGATTTGGTCACTGCAGAACATTCCACTTCTCTGGCAGTGTAAAAACTTAAACCACAAATATTTGTTCCATTTCTATTTATCTGCATTTTTCATCTGTCTACTATATTCACAGATAACTGCAAACTGAAAATGCAATTATAGCGATTATATTCAACATTTTACGAGTTTTTGTAAACTAAAGCACTTTCAGTGTCTTCTAAAGAGGTCTATTATGGGATGGCTACACCGTTAACCGTTAGCAGGACTGTTGTAGCTAACATTAGCTCTGGTGCTAACAGCAATATGTTTTATATTAAGGTGATGCCGTCGGCTTGAAGTGCTGCAGTGATCAGAAAACTCTTTGTTGCACAATTTGCACAATTTTTAAAAGAAAACTTTCTGCCCAACAAGCTCAATGTGTTCTCGTCTTCCTTCACTGTTCACCAAACCTGCTTGTGCACTGACATCTGTCCTGTGTATCTTCTTCACGGCTGCAGACCATAGACCGTATGCTGCAGACATACTTTAGGCTCATTACGGCCACCTACTGGGCTGGAGTGTTCATCAGTGTTACTGGTGTGCCACAAATTAGGGAACTGAGAAAGGTGCAATTAAACGCGTTAATTTATTTAACGCGTTATTTGCCCTGTAATTAATTAATCGAAATTAACGTGTTAAAGTCCCAGCCCTAATATTTTGCTTATGGGTGAATTTCTCTCCTCAAATACTCAACAGTATCTCTTCTCCTGGGCTGTTTTGAAGGTTTGCCACCCTAATGATCAAAGTGTTAACTGTGCCTTTATTACTCCGCCAAGGAACGTGGTGGAGTTATGTGATGATCGGGGTACATTTATCTGTCTGTCTGTCTGTCTGTTCGCAACATTACTCAAAAACAGACTAATGGATTTGGATGAAATTTTCAGGGAAGGTCGGATATGACACAAGTACTAACTGATTTTGGCAGTGATGCAGCTTACAGTCTGGATCCACGGATTTGTTAAAGATTTCTGCATCATTGCAAGATATCGGCACGGCATCACTGTAACTATGACAAGTGAACACTACAGCTGCCTGCTGATGATCATGTGATTGTGATCTTACTACAAATCGACCACTGTTGACTTATAGGGACTTACCCATCGGAAATGATACAAGGAACAATTGATTAAATTGTGGGGTTTTTTCTGAGTCCCATCAATTCCCGCCGCCCATTACATACTTAGATCACGTAATTCAGTATCCGTACATAACGTACACATGCATAATACATGGCTGTGCTTAGTGCAAATGTCACTTTGTTTGTGGGTACATCTATATTAAATGGACACATCCTATGTTGCCGTGATTTCTGATCATTAATAACTAATAGACAAATGCTGCATTTCTAAAAAAAAATGCTGCATTTCTGACGATGCCATATGGGGGAATGAGCAGCCTTGGTGGAGTACTGCGCTCTCTGAGTGCTTTTCTAGTTTGTTTATGCACATCAGATAATTAGTGAGAAAAATAGGAAACCAAAATACTATACCTGAGTTTCATATTGACATAGGCTCCATACTACAACAGCATTATAGAATTTCTGATATTAAATTATAGCTTTTGGTTCTTGTGTGCCACACCAAGATTTTCAGCATCCCCAACTTGCCACTCTTACGAGGAATTTCACCACAGGCACCAGGCACAGACACCACTATAGAAAAATTACAGCTTGCACAATAAGCACACATTTTATGATGAATGTGGATACATTTGAGGCTTGGTCGATGCCTGTGTCTAATGTTGGACTTCTCTGTTGTCATAATTAGAAGTGAAAGACTGTCGGACGTCTGGTAACAGGCAGGAGGACAGAGGGCTGAAAATCTGACCGCTGCAAGTTGATCTATGATTGAAGCTGAATCAACACCAGCCACAAAGCCTGTAAAAAACAGTGTTACAGTGTTTCTGGTGGCCAGCTAAGCTAGTTAGCTAATCTTGTTTGGTGCTTACTGTCGCAAAAGAAGCATCAGTATTAGCATCATTATTAAATTATGAATAGAGACATAATTAATTGTTGTAATTCATTTTCGACTTTATACAATGAATGCAGTGAATCTTTTGGTGTCTTCTTAGTGTGACGCTGACTGTAAAACTGTTTTTTGTTGTTGTTGCACCTCATCTAAATACATTTTAGATGAGCTGCCTGTGGCTTTAGTAAAAATTTGATGTTATTTTTACTCTACTGCAGTGGCAGAATTTTCTCAGATTAAGAATGTGTCTAGTTTACAAGGCACTGTTATGCCTCCTACCCTGCTCTGAGTCTCGTCTGGCAGTGCTGTGTTGTGCTGGGCAGGGCTTGGCACTACGCACAGGGGGACAGATGGTCTTACGTGTGATCTAGTTGGAGGTCCAGGGCAGCATCCCAGCAGGGACCCTGGCAACTGACAGGCCTGGCCCGACGTCCGCGGTCCCAAGGTGGGACTGCAACATTGACGGCAACAGGATGGGCCACCCAGGTGTCAGCCAGACAGAGAGAGACTCTCTCTCTCTCTTCCAAGCACCACAGCCAGCTGTTTCACTGCCACTACTGCTGCACACTGCCACCATCACAAACAGGCAAAAATTACACAACAGGCCTGAAATCATGTTCAAACACAACACAAAGCAGATACTTCCCATAATCGGACCATAATGCCAGGATAGGCCACATATTTCCAAGCCATTTACACCAATTGAGAGCTCCAACAGGCCAAGTTTATTATAACAGCAGCATGAAAAACATACTGTGGGGTGACATATAGCAGCAGATAGATAGTTCAGACAGCTTCTGCTCAGAAGCATAAAGTCTCCTCTGGATGCTATTGATGTGTGTGCATGGTTGTACTGTGTAAGCTTTTTAATGTGCCTACAATTGTGTGTGCCAGCATTTTGGAGAGATAGGTTTGATGGATGGAGACAGGCTGAAGCCAAACTGCAATGGTGCTGTATTGTTGCTGCTCATGTTATTCATGATGTCGTTGATGAGGTTATCACAGCAACACTCTCATCCCAACCACTGCTGTGGGACCATTCTATAGCTTTCGGCACAAGGAGTTTCATCAAGTCATCATAGATCAAGTCACACTGTCAGGGATGGCATTGGAAAAGTCACAAGGGCAAGTAATTGAAAGCCTGGATTCTGTAGCAGCAGCTGAAAGACGCATTTATTTTGGCCAACCTCCGCGACGCTGGGCTGGCTGGGCTGATGCAGTCCACGGTTAGTCAGCACTCCCGTCACTTTGCCAGCTCAGCTTTTATTCCATGCCCTGGAAATTGAGTTTCGCTGGCCTTGTAATGTACTCAAAACTACATCTGCAACTGACTGATAAATCTACGCTTTGTTGTGCCTGACGGATGGCTATGAAAATGAAAATTCGCCATGGCATGTTGCTGTGTCAGGAGGAGGAAGGTCACTTTAGGTTTCCTCCTTCTCTGCTCAGGGTGAAGCCACACTGACCATTTTGTCTCAGAATCTAGTTAACATTTTCTTAAGCTTGTTCTGTTCAGTGAGTTGACAGATTGTCTCGTTCCACCAGCTTCACGGCTGCATTGTGAGAGCAGACTAAAAAAAGTACAGCTCTTCTTCTCATGTCAACAATATCTACTATTTGCTGAGGGAGAATGGCTTTATATTTACAGAGCAGTAATTGTGTGTTTGTGTGTGTGCGCGCGCGTGTGTGTGTGTGTGTGGTTACATACAAGAGGGTGCTGTTCGGCCAGCTTGATAAATACCACAAGATGACAGATCTTTAATGCAGAGAAGCAGCAGGGGTCTGACACTCCAAAGACCAACCTCAGACTGTTAACAAGGCCTGGACCAGGAATACCTCTCAGCAAAATGTCACAAGGTCTTCCTTTCCACACCTCTTTATTCTTCCCCTTCTCCTGCTCGCTCTCCGTTCCGCCTTCAGCTCTCCTGTGGACATTCAACGAATTGTAGTTCCTCTCTTTCAATTTCCCAACCGTGTTACCTCGTTCCACAATGTGCTGCCCTGGGGGATCGTGGGTAGGCAAGAGCAGCAGCCCTGGCCAGGTCCGCAGAGAGCTGATAACCTTTCAGTGTTGCTTTAGCACGCTGTGTAAAGAACAATCAGCGCTTATCAGCCTCGACTGCAGGCGGATGCTAATTCAATGTCATGCAGTAAGACTGCAGTGGGAGAATGAGAGCATCACTTTCTTACACTCTGACAGCTTGACGTCTGCTGCCGACAAATAACTTTAAGAAGACTGCAGAAAGGCTTTTTATTGCCTTTCTGCTCTGTAATCCTCTCTCTCTAATCTATGTATTGAATTTTTACTGAAAATGTATTTCAGGTTTACAGAACCCTGCAGCCGTCATGATGTAGTATCACAACCGTATGAAGTACACAGTATAATTAATTCATCTTAAAAGAGCTTAACAGTAATGATATGAAAGAAAAAATTCTATATTTGCTATCTCCAAACACAAACACAAACTGCTAGCCTGCTGCTGGCACTCAGAGCATTCCTTACTAAATAAGCAGATCTCTGGTTTTACACATTACAGTGTGTTTACAGGTGCTGAGAATACAACTGCATATGTAAGAAGACTGTATATCATCTTTTGTTGCTTTAGCTGCGTGAAATTTGCTAAATGTCCTCAAGTAATGTCAGCTGAGTCATTGTCAGTTGAGGCTGAAGACAAGTTTAAAAGGAAAGAATGAAATCTGGAGTGTGCAGGAAGTGAGCTTAACAGATCGCTGGAACCCACTCGTCATCTGTGGTTGAGACTAGGGGCTACATACAGTTGTGTTTCAAATAATAGTATGTTTTTAAAAAATGAGTAAAGCTTAAAATCCTCATAAAAGCTTTTATTTCCACATACGCAAATGCATTGAGACCACTGCACATTCCATTCCAAATCAAAACATGAAGAAAACTTAATCAAATTTGTTATTACGTTACAGAAAGTGAAGAAAAAGGAATATTTGGCTGTTCAAAAAAATAGCAATGTCTGCATTTTTTTTTTTACAAACTGATTTACTGTATAAACTGAAAAAATCTTGAAGATTTGGCTTTCCTGCGAACCACTGATCTAATATTTAGCTGTATAACCACTGTTTCTGAGAACTGCTTCACATCTGTGTTGCATGGAGTCGTCCAACTTCTGGCACGTGTGAACAGGTGTTCCAGCCCAGGCTGGACTGCATTCCACAGTTCCTCTGCACTTCTTGGTTTTGCCTCAGAAGCAGCATTTTTGATGTCACCCTACAAGTTTTCTATTGAATTAAGGTCCGGGGATGGGGCTGGCCACTCTATAACGTTAATCTTGTTGGTCTGGAACCAAGATGCTGCTCGGTTATTGGCGTGTTTGGGGTTGTTGTTTTGTTGAGATGCCCATTTCAAGGGCATTTCCTCTTCGGCATAAGGCAATATGACCTCAAGTATTTTGATGTATTCAAACTAATCCATGATCACTGGTATGCGATAAATAGGCCTGACACCATAGTATGAGAAACAACCCCATATCAGTGATTTGTAGTGGGATCATGTGATCGTCAGCAGGCAGTTGACGTAGAATTTACTTGTTGTCATAGTTACAGTGACGCCGTGCCACTATCTTGCAGTGATACAGAAATCTTTAGTAAGTCCCTGGATCCAGACTATAAGCTGCATCAATGCCAAAATCTAATCAGTTATTCCTTGTGTCATTTCTGACCTTCCCTGAAAATTTCATCCAAATATGTTGGTCCATTTTTGAGTAATGTTGCTAACATACAGACAGACAGACAGACCATTTATTACTCCACCACATTCCGTGGCGGAGTAATAAAATGTGACATAAGCAGAAAACACAGAAATTGTTTTGGGTTCAGAGGGTCAACATGAATGAGGGGTATACCACCACAATTAAAAAAAACAAAAAAACAACAACAACAGCAAAAATATGCATACTGAAAAAAGCAGAATTAATGCCAGAGTTGTTGTACTGGATTGCACTAAATGCACAGGTGTTCCTAATAAAGCGCTTGTGTGTATTTGGTACATTGCCCATGGCAGCAGTTTAGCTTAAAGAAATGAAATCCATCAACATTATGGTGTAAAATTAGTTTTTAGTTATAATTGCCTTGGAAACCCTTTCAGGAGTACTAATTGGGACAAAATGTCAAAGGAAAAAGACATCTTTCTGTGCAGTTGCAGTGAAAGCTTGCATGAGCAAGTGAGTAATTTATGGTCCGCCAGCTGGTCTGTAAAGGTTACTACCACAGGCAATTCAGACATGCTAGTTCAACAAGAACCTCATTAAAACACTACAGGCTTTTAGACACTTCAGCACATGAGAATGCTTTCCTCTCTGGTGAGCATAAAAAGGACAGTTTTGCTTGTTCCAGGAACCCTCAACATTTTGAAGTCTTTCTCTGGCTTTGTGAATATGCGTGTTTCTCTAATTTGCTTCTTTGCCCTCACGTCTTTCCCCCTCGCAGCGCGAATCGTACGGAGCCGGCAGTGGTGTGAGATGGCTCCCTGCCTAGAGGGGGAGATCTGCAGCCTCCTGTTCAACCGATCCGGCTGGACCTGCACCAGGGGCAGTGGTCGCATCAAGACTGTCACGGTAATTCACAAGACATGACATTAACATATGCCATATGTACTTAACAGCATCACGCCTACATTTTCAGCAAGAGTGAATCCCACCAGCTGACAGTGTCTTGTGAAGCCGCAGCCCCGCAGCACATTTCAGTCAAACAGCAGGTCAGCATCCAGGTTTACAGGGCTTTCTCAATGCAGAATGGTGTATTTCTTTAGGTTGGTCAGGACATCTTATCTAATTAAACTATTTAAAATTATAGGTAAACATCTGCTTTGGAATATGCTTGCAATTGTTAACCAATATGGGACAGCTTAACAGCATATTTGTCTAACTCTGAAAAAAGAAGGAATTTGTTCAAACAAAACATGTTAAATATTTTTGGGAACAGATTTTTAAAATATCACTGTAGTGCTGGAAAAAATAGAACAGTCTATGACCTCCCCCTGACTTTGTTAAAGATGTAAATGAACACAAAACATGTTGAATATTTAAAACCCCCAATATGGTGTCATCTGGTCCTTTGTAGGTTCCTCTCACAGTGCAACTTGCATCCAATGCCCCAGAGCTGCCAGTGCAGCAGTGCTGACTGAGCACTGATTCATTCTCATTTGATTCAGCAGTGAAACAAACAATACACAGGAAGCTCAAAGCGTTCATACTTTCCCTTGTCAGTGTGGATGAAGGTTAACTTGATCTTTTAGTTTTATAGTAGCATAAAAGAAAAACACATTATAAATGTGCCATAAGTAAAAAGAAAACAAAAGAACTCATAGGAAAAAACAGCAATCACTCTTGAGGCACTACTGCTTACCTCAAGAGCAGCTGAGTCGCCATGGATACAGGTCTCACTGTTTGCTGTGTGCTTCACACTTGGAAACTTCACACCATGCAACTCTATGCTCAGTGGAAATGGAGCAGTTCTCTATTCTTCTATACCATCCAGTCTAGGTTTCTCACCAGGTGACCATCGCCTCCCAGTTATTTTTGGTGGTAGAGTGTTGATAGATAATCCATGTCCAAGAAGCACAGTTATACTCCCTCCACAGCTCCACCTAAATTGGAAAGTATTCCTAGCTAAATATCTCCATAGGGGTACAGAGGAACATTTCCAGCAACCATCACTCCTGTGTTCTAATGCTACATTGTGTTAGCTAATCATGTTGAAAGGCTAATTAATGATTAGAAAACCCTTGTGCAATTATGTTAGCACATGAATAAAAGTGTGAGTTTTCATGGAAAACATCAAATTTCCTGGGTGACCCCAAACTTTTGAACGGTAGTGTATGTGGTTTTGTTTTAGATGCCCAGGTGTGAGATGACCTGGAAGTACAGGACCGGTCAAAAGTTTAGACACACCTTCTCATTCAATGGTTTTTAATTACTTTCTACATTGTAGACTAATCCTGAAGACATCAAAACTATGAAAGAACACATATAGAATTATGTTTGTAAACCAAAAAGTGTTAAACAAAACAGAGTATGTTTTATATTTTAGATTCCTGAAAGTAGCCCCCTTTTGCTTTGATGACAGCTTGACACACTCTTGGCATTCTCTCAATCAGCCTTATTATTGGGAGATTGAGAGAGTTTCATGACAGCTAAAGTGACAATTGGCTCGCTGTATTTGTCACATACTTATTCAATTACATACATATTGAATGATAAGGTAGAACACAAGCATTTCAGAAGATGTATTGTACATTTGCTGGAGCCTCTTACTGTTTAATGAGATTGAAGGCTACAGCTTGTTTGCTGTATTTAATACTGTAGCGGGCAGAGGAGGCGGTCTCTCAGACTAGGCCACTTCTGAAATGTTAATGTTGAAAGCCTAATTGGTAAATGAGTAGTTTTGTGATTGTTATTTCATTTGTGTTTGAATTGTGATTATTGTGGATGGGCGAAGTTTTCTGTGTGTGTTTTCTGGGTTTTGCTAGCAATGGGCCACCATGAAAGAGACTTATGTAGCAGTTAATCAGTTAATGTCTTCTGGTCGGCATGTTTTTGTAGAAAGTCTAAGTCTACCTAGATCAGTATTTCAATAGCCAAGTAACCAATGTAATCATACACAGCAAACTTAACAGTCCATGGTTTTAAATGGCTTGACCAGCTCACAGAAAAATTATCACTGTGCTTATTTTTCTTTAGCAATAAATTGTTTACAGATTAAATGTGGCTCATTATCAGTTAAGAAAATTATTACAAAAATGGATCCCCACAGATTTTTTTTGTTGGTGATACATTACCTTATTGCCTGTACTATTGTTGTCTTTCCCGCCCAGCAAAATTGACATGGGACTTTTGTAATGTAGAGAATATATGTCCTCACAGACACTAGATTTTAAGATAGATACCAAAATGTTTTTAAATAACCTTTTCCGCCCTAACATAATATTAGCTGATATATCAGTCTGGCTGATTCACAGACCAGAGGATCGTTTTTAACGTAACGTACCTCGGTGTCAATAAAGTGAATAAGGTTGTTCACATAGCTGCAGACACACTGATATCTGCCTCAGGTATGAAGGTGTCAAAACAAGAAGGAAGACAAAAGAAAGAAGCAGAGTGAAGTAACTTACATAGACAGCACGAGTGAAGCAGCACAATACAGAATGAGGATGTCAGCAAGAGATGACAAGATGGACAGAGCAGGAGGGACCGCTGTCCTCGCCGTGAGGTACACAAAGCCAAAGGTCAACCTCCGACTGGGTCTGCTGATTTTCACTCTCTCTTATGTTTCTCACTTGATGTCTCTTCGTCTCTCCTCTGCCTCCCCCGTCCAGCAGCCCTGGGCAGCTGTGGCAGATTTCATGCACGCATTCCCACGATGGCGTGATGCATCCTGACAGCACATTTATAGTGTTTTGCTTTTATACATTTGCAGAAATGCACATTATGCATCCCACTGCATGTTCTTAATTAGCTGTTGCTGAGCAGATTTTATTCCAGAAGTTATTCTTAAATGAAGCTGGTGTTTTTTGTTTTTTGTTTTGTTTGTTTGTGTGTTTATTTTTGAGGGGTCAGGGATAGGGAGCATTTGGCAGTAGAAGAAAGAAGGTATCCACAAGTATTTGTTGTAAGACCTGAAAAATCTGGGTGGAAAGCACTTTCTGGAAGATAAATGAAAATGAGAAATCCACAAGGAGGATTGATCAGGCTGGTGCGTGGAGGGAAGGATGGGGAGAGAGAGGGAACAGGATGGGGGTCTTGGCTGCCGCTCGGCCACTGGCCAAACTCCGTCTGTCCACATCAGTGTGCAAGTATCAGTGAGAAGATCAGTGCAGAGAGGGGGTTTTAACTGCGAGAAAATCTGTTCTCAAATGACTATAAGCATATGACATACTGGCATTCAGCAAGACTGTGCAGGTTTCTGGAATCTAATTATGCCTGTGCTCGTTATTTATGCTGTGGTGCACAGGTTTAATGTAGGTGGAGTTAGCAGATAAGATAAAGTGAAAAATGTATCTGATAGCAGCATATTATGCAGAAAATCTTGTGTCTAACAAAACAGAATGTACTATTAATATCAATTTTATATCAGAGTGTAATAGCAATTTGTCACACCAAATCCAGTATCAAAACACATATCTGTAGTCCTTTCTAGTGAGCTTATCAAGTCTGTATAAATTCATTTTTTGTGAGGTAGCTACAGTTAAAAATACATTATTTAGCAGGTAATTCAGAATGATTAAGTGTTTATGCTTAAAACATTAATGCAATTTGACATGTTTAAAAATGTACCTGATACATACTTATGTATCTGTTTCCAGGGACTGGTCTCTGTTGTCATTGTCAATCTGAGTTGGTCATCCAAGCACACACGATATTTTATATTGAATTAATAAAAGCTGACTTACTGATAATATTGCCCAGGATTGAGCTCTTACAATGGAGATGTCAACCCGGACAGAAAGACATCGCAGTGAATATCGGACAGTAATTTGGTTTGTTCACTTTTTTCATGCTGCAGCACTGGGCAATAATAAAATCATGTCGCAGAGTTTCCATTCGTTTTTCTGTGATTTTTCAGGGCCCTTTTAGGATAACTTCTGTTTGGTTTTGAAGTCTCTGATTATCAGTACAAATTTTATCTAATTTTTATCAAATTTATAGAAATGTTATCATTTAAAGGCAGACTGCTAAGTGAAGGTTTCCTCCTCAGAAGAGGAAACTTTTTGCATGCTGGACACGAGCCACCCTCAGGCCAAAACACAAACTTTGCATATCAGAAATCCTCTAATCAAAAAGGCAGGTTACTGTTGATCTATTACAACACGGTCATGCTCCCATTAGGATCATTTCCTTTGGTTCTAACAGCCCCGTGGCCTTTCCTCTAGTGCCCTATTCATGACAACCTTGACACTATGAGGCCAGCAAGGTATAAGAATAGCAACATTAACAATATGTTTAATCATTTTCTCAATGCTTGATTAATATAAACTAGTAATGAAGAGAATATTTATAATTTTCAAACTTTCACCACTGACTGCTCTACTAGCTGAACATTACAAGTATGTGCAGCTTTCACAGACTGCTAGTTAAGGAAAAAATACACATTTAATCAATGTATAATTGCTACTGATTAAAAAGGAATCCACGGGTGACTTCTGTAATATGAACTCATCAAGTATTGTCTGGATACAGTCTCCAGCCATCTAGTGTTTTGACTGTCGTTTTGATGTCGTCACCTCTTTATTGTAATGCCAGACTCTTCTGTCTGCTTACCTTTGGTCACTGCTTAGCTCCAACATACAGACCAATCACTGACCGCTACTCTATTTACATACTGTCTCCTGCCTGCCTTATGACCATCTGCGTAAAATATTGTAGCCTGCCAACGTTCTGTGTCGACTTAGATTCCCAGACCCACTGTACACCAGAATACAAATGAAACAACCACCACAGCAATCTTTGTAACAAGACACTAAGTAATTTATTCAACATAGTACAATTAAAATATACATGGATATGAAAATGTAATATGTGTATAGATTCCTCAAGCTCAAGAGTGCCATTGTAAAATAATCCAGGCGTAATGTACAGCAGGTTTTACAAACAAAACTTCAAAGACAGTCATACAATGAAATGGTAACACCTAACTTTACCTCCTGTTTAGAATTGATAAGCACTTTATAAAAATATAATAAATGTTTTACAACACACTGCTGTAGTTATGTACACAGAAGGCTATTTTCAGTTATCAATGTCAAGTATTCAACAAGAAATCTAACTTCTTGTCAGATGCTTCTTGTTATTTTCTCCATAGCAAAATGCTAATACAATTAGTAACAAATGTATGCGAGAATCTCTCAATAAAAATTAAATTTTCTACTTCAGTCATATGACAAACCTGAAAACCCTGCCACAGAACTTTCAGTATCATTATTCTTCTTCAGAATCAGCTTAGAGTTCAAACATATATGGCTGTATTACTCCAATATTGTCTTCCTGAGAATTGTTTTACAGTGTTTGAACAGAGTCGTAGGTGAGCTGGCATGCGTGAGTTGCAGTGGCTTGCAGAGAGGTGGTTGGAGAAAGAAATGGTGACTTCTTAGCTCTGCATCTAAGACATTTTACTACAGGAAGAGATTATTTCATAGAAAACCTTTTAAAAATCTAATATAAATGGATTTTCAGGGGTTTAATCAATGACCAGAAACTTGAATGTTTTTATCTACTCACACCTAGGTTGTTGTCTGTGCATCTTTATACACATATTATTTATTTTAAAAATAGGATCACTAGCATATGAAAACCTTTAAAAGCTCGAATGAAACAGAAAATCTAACCCAAGTACAAATTTATGTGGAAGACTGTTCAGATTAGGGGCCATTATCAGCAGGGTGACGTCCGGGGGATTCGGAGGTACAGGTCTGTTCAAGAGCTCTTCAAAGTGCTCTGCCCATGTATGCAGTTGTCGCTCTGTTCCCAGGATGGTGTTTCCTTCCTTGTCCTTGACTGGTCACTCAGGCCTGCTGTACTTCCCTGACAGTTTCTTGGTGGTGTCGTACAGCTGTTTCCTGAAAATCTTGGTATTTCAGCTAAAAAATGGGCAGATACCAGTTTCAGATGCCAAAGATCATTCCTGGAAAGTTTCGACAGATTCTGAGATGGTCAAGCAACCACCTTTACTGAGTTGACATGGAATGACCCTTATGTAAGACCAATCAATCTGACACTGATGTCTTAACAAAACAGAAACTTTATATGTTGATTAAGTGATATACCAGCCTAAACTCATCACGCCCATATTAGACACATTTCCCTGCACCTGCAACTCTTTGTGAGCACAGCCTCCTGCCCCCCGCCTACCCTCCTGAGTGGGCAGCTCACGGTGGCACTGCCAGGTCACACACTTCAGCCTAACCTGCTAATGGAGTTTGCATATGCAGCCCGCTCCTCAATGCCAGCTAGCCATTAATATGAATCACTCTCTGGAGCCCCTCCACCCCCTTCCAAACAAGCTGGCAATTTGTCTTCACTAGCGAGCCGCTGAATGGTCTACATATGATATGCTCCGAGGTGGAGAGTGTAATTCAGGGGGGCTGGGGCAGGGCGGTACGAGGTTGGTTTCATAGACTTGACAAGGGTGTGTGTGTGTGTGTGAGTTTCTAGTTTCCACAAAAGCACAGTTGTGTGTTTGATGTGTGAACTTACGAAGGATGGAAATAGTCATCATGCGGAAAATTGACAAGACATACAGGCAGAATTTAGGACAGTAAAATGATTTTTCTCCTTTCAAGCAAGCAAGAGGGTTGTGAGATTGCATCACTTGCTCTCTGCTCACTCAGAGTGCTGTTAAAAGCATTTGAGCTCTAATATCAGCCCTTGCTAATGCCTTTCCTCTGCAAAATCATGGCCTCAAATTGAAACTATACATATCAGAAGCTCCTCTTCAATGCAGCTCAGGATCAGATTATTTTCCTAAATATTATGTTACAGGATTGAGGGAGCTAAAATTATGAAATGTAAGTACTTGAAACCCTGATTTGATTTTATTCAGACCGCGGTTTCAAATGCATTTCATCCCACAGACAATACTTGACAGTAGCTGGGAAAAAAATCTTCCTACACCCACACAACAAATGCCACTGTTCAGCTAGTGTGTAGCCTGGAGAGAAACAGAGCTGTTCTAGTTGGGCATTTTTTTTGCAAAACGAAGGAGAGTTGCAAAATGGGAAGCACTGACATACACACACTATATGACCCAGTAGGTCACAGAGGCTTGCATCATGTTTTTAGTGTTGTCTTTTTTCTGCTCTGGTGGCCTTCCTCCAGCTATGTGCTCTTTGTTCCAGCGTCAGCCAGGGCAAAAAGCTAGTGGAATGTGTGCAGTCCTGCCAGGGTTGCTGTAAACATGAAGACATCATAGCCAGTTAACACTGCAGGCTTTTTGAAAGGCTGCCATATGACAGATGTCTGGGTTTGTACAGGGGGAAAAAAGTAGAAGGTGTACCTCTATAGGAAATAAACTGAAAACAGGTGTTTGAATAAAACATTTATGATGAGAAAACTGCATTTATAAATGCAAATGTTCCTGTCCGGTAATGAAGGAGTTATGAATTTCTCACCTCTTTCATAAGAAGTGAGAAATTTCATGGACAGATGATGTAGTTCCACAGTGCCATTATGTAACACTTGCTAACACCTCAGTTATAAAGGCCTCAGTGTCTGCGACAAATGACCAGGCAGCCAAGTCATGTGTCGCCATGGTCACTGCTGTGCTGGAAGCCCATCTGACAAGAGACAGACTCCTAATGAGCTTACTTCAAAAGGCAGCGCAACAAACTCCCAAGCTCTGTCAGCAACACAACTGTTTGTCTGTGGCTTCTTGAAATGAATTGTTGATGAGTTGGTGAGGTTGGAGAGCTGTGGAGATGACAGAGCTCTGGTTGGCTTGATATCATTAGTGTAAAAGGATAAAGAAGGATATTGGTCATTTAAGAATTGGAGGACATCTGGGCTTCAAAATTTTTGAAAAATAAACCGTTTCTTTTACAATTTTCTGCTACATATTCATCAATAATAGGTAATAAACTGTCAAAGGCTTGATTGGCCCAGCTTACACATCAATGGTACCATTTTTATTCCATGTCTTATTTGTTGTTATCTGTGCTAACCCTACTCTAATCACAGAAACAGGGTTGCTAATCCATGCTAATGTTAGCTTTTTCTCAGGTGCAGAAGCTAGATATTTAGCTAACTGTTACTGCTGACCAAGAGGACAAACTTACTGATGGAAAAAAGTCAAAAGAATCTGTCTTGTCTTGATAATATGAGACAGAGTGAGTTTTACTTTTCCATCAACTGCAGCTCAACTTCTGTTGAGTGAGTTATTTCAAACTGTAGAAAAAGCATGTGGAATTTTTGCCCTACAGGCAACATCTTACACATGATAAATCTCATGATGAAGACCACCAGCAATGAGTTTATCCTGATGCATTTCATTCCTCTGAGCCATAGAGTTCCACTGTGATCCAAAAACTGTCACAAAACCTTTATTGAGCTGCAATTTTACACTGGCTGGCATATTCTTTTAATACTATGAATGCAGATACTGTACAGTGGCTCAATATCCTCACTAGATCACCAAAATTAAAGATAGTGCCCAAAATATGCACTGAGATGGGATTGCTAAACACTGCAACCAGCTACAGCTTGTGGCCAGGTGCCACCGGCAGGGTAAGGAAGTCAGAGAGTACTGAGAGATGGACTAACATTGGTGGTTTTCCATGATTTTTTAATTTATTTTTTTTTTAAACAATTTGGAAAATATAATGTAATGCAGGCTTTGTTAATTAAGAAAACATAAATATTTAAGACAATATATGTATTCTTGGTATTACTGTTATTCTTATTGTTGCATTATTCTTTCTATTAATTATGACAGAAATAACAACAACAATAATGATAATTATTATAACAATGTTGCTGCGACAGAAAGAAGTCTCTGTCTGTTCTTTGCGTATCTCAACAAATCAAATGGATGCACAGTGCCCTTTCTCATTGTCCTGAGCCTGTCCTTTGGCTGTCTGTGGTTGGGGCCTAAGTTGCCCATGTTGCTAGGCAACATCATCCAAAGCAAATGTATGATTTCACATTCTGATAAAAGTCAAACAAACTTTGGCAGAACAAGAAATAATAATAATAATAATGAGATGTTTCAATTATAGATTTTTTTAATATCCTTCTTCAATGAAACAGATGTCAGCAGTCACACAGTTCTCTTACCCGTTGCCCAAATGTAACATTGCCTTTGGGAACAAAAAGAATTGCATGTCGTATTTAAGCTTCTAAATTGCTAGTAATGATTTGTGTGCATCAAGCACAGAGTACTGTACTACAAGTGTTAGAAACAACGATAATACTGCTAAAAATGTTTTCAAAAGACAAGCAAATGCTAAAGCATGAATGCCGATGGCAGTGGCTCATGTTATCAGCCAATCTTTTATCTGTGAATGTGATTCCATTTTAAACGACACCTTTTCTCTTGATTCTACCAGATCTTTATCTAAACAGCTTATCCTGCTGAGAAAAAAATCTCTTGTTCAAAAAGTCTTTTAGTGCTCTTTTGGCTTTCACTTTTATTTGCAATTTCATTAGCATGTATGTAGCTTTGCACTTTAAGCCTTTTGCATAATTAGAGTGTATTTTTTAGGTTAAAATCATGTTTTTTGCTCTTTTGCAGCTGTTGTATTTCTTGCCTTTAGAATCTTTTGCACACTTGTTTGTATTTCCTGTGGGTTGCCATCTTTAGATAAAGGTGGTCTATGATGAAGAGACACCTTTCATTAAGTGCTACAGCGCTGTGACCAGCAGCATTAATTTAGCCAAAATAAATTGCATAATAAGAGAAGCAAAGTAGGTGGTTTCCTGAATAGTAACTCCTTGTGCCGAAGGCTCTGAAGGATATGCAGAGTAAAAATATGACCCGAGTAAGAGGATATGTGCTAAATGGTCTTGTTGCTATTACAGCAGAAAAACATTAACAAGAAAACTGGGACTTGAGGTCATTAGAGACATTTTTGCATCTTGAAAATACATTGAAAAACCAGGCCAGAACATTTTCAAATATTAGATATGCATGCAGTGCACCATGTCGTTCAATGCTCTGCTGGCTTTCAGTCTCATTCGAAGTTGAAATGATTAAATTCAGTTCACCAGCAAGTAAATTCCAACAACTGGGCGTAATTATTAAAATCTATTTCAGTAGTGTGTGATTGAAGGAAGCAGAGTTTTACATTCACTGAAGTTTTGTTTTTTGTAGCTGCCAAGATGAAGGCAAATCTGTAATTAACAGAAACTAATCTTTTAGTTTGCTGATAGTGGGATGAATTGAATGCACTATCATCCTTTCTTGGATAGATGCATCAGACTAAAGAGCAGGGGTTCAGTTTTTATGTTTTACTGGCCCACCGCCAGGCTTTCATACACATTCCAGTGTATGAACTGACAGTTCTCCCATCATTTTGTCTGACAGCCCCTCTCTGGATCCTCAGGGATAACACACTGTAGTCAGGCTGCTTTGCCTTTGGATGTACATTTATAAAATGAGGAATGTTTAAGCACATGCATGCACATGCACATAGTACACAGAGGTTACACTTGATAAGCAAATATTTCAGTATCATTTGCAGATGTTCTATTTATCAAGCAGAAAAGAAAAATGCTCTTCTTTGGGTTCTCCTCATCTGTTTGTCGGCTGCTGCGACAATGATCATCAGTCTTCAGGAGGTCTCGTGTGGAGTGATGCAGAAAATATATTAAAATAGGTTAGACTGATCGAGATGTTCAGAAAGACAAGAATCAGCTAATGCAGGCCCACCACTGCATTTCCCGGTTTCTCTTTCATAGGTGTGTGATTGTGCAAACGTACTGCATGGTGACATTTCAGCTCTGATGTTTCCTTTGGTATTCATTCACACGGTGTAAAAAAGCAGCACATTGTTTGTTGTTTTTGTTTCCTCTGGTACATGCCATTATCTATTAAAACAGTTCTTTTGTCAGTTTGACCTTGTCAGATGTATGTAGCCTCCCTCTCTGTGCAGTCTGAGACCCACAGTGAATGTGGTCCCTTTTGCTGTCACTTTCAGCACACTGTTCCCCGCTCTGCTATTTGAAGTTCTGTCATTGCCAGGCTTTGAACTGCCATTCGTGTCTTACCCTGCATGCTGGTTGTCTCCAGAGTTTTGTCTGGTGTGAAATTGTCAAAGCCAAAGGCCACATTTCAACACAGTTTTTGTAATAAGTAATGTAGAAAGCTTTCTATGCACTGGACACATTCAAGAATGTTCAGCAGCATCCTCTTTCGAAATTATGATGCTCCTGAACCCTTTGGATCTTTTGTCTTCGTATTTTTAATAAATTGTTCAGTGCTGCTGCCCCATAATACACCCAGCTACAAGCCAACATAGCTGTCCAATTAAAGGTGCTGCAATCATCCTAATAACGTAACCGCAGACCTGGTTCTGGTCCAGAAAGCAAATACATCCAACTGTTTGAATGTTGCTAATACTACAAACTATCAACTAGAAGTATTTTGTTGTTGCATCATAATATACCAGCAGTTATTTTTACAGCACGAGTTTTATTTGACAGCTCTAGTTAACAGTTACATTTCTTTTAGCTTAGCATTTTAGTTTCTTTACCTTCTGTTTGCATACTATTGTGTTTTAAAAATGTAAATGTTTGCCATTTCAAGCATCTTATGGCCCCCATTAATCAATGCACTCTTGAAACTTGTTTAATTTGTGTTATCCATCATGACAATTTATGCAGGCTTGATGTTCACTGCCATAATTGCATACCTGAAACCAGTTTCAAGACCCTCTTTGGCAGATTTTCATAGCATTAAAAAAAGAATTGTTTTAGACAGTGGTGGAAGAAGTACTCAGATCTTAATTAAAAGCAGCAATTTCTAAATGCTTAGTTATCTGTAAAAGTCCTACACCTTACATAAGTATGAAAGCATTATCCATAAAACACTTAAAGTATAAAAGCACATTTTTTCACTACATACCAAAATGGACTCTGCTCGACCTTGTTACACTGTTAGATTATTATTACTGAGGCTGATGTGATTTATTTACTGTATAACAATGTATTGTACGTTATATCATTTAATATATCATAATAGGTTTAGGATATGTGCTGTAAAGTAACTAGTAAGTAGAGTAGTCAGATAAATGTGGGGAAGTAAAAAGTGCAGTATTTCAAACTGAAATATAGTGGAGTATGTGTCAAAAGTAGCAGTAATTTGAAATACATACTAAGATGCTCAGGTAAAGTATAAAAGTCTACACCACTGCTTTTGGAACTAACAAAATCTGAAAAGTCAGTAAAGATGTGAAGTTTTCATGATCTCAAGTTAGAGCTGCACAGCAGTAACAGTTTTCCATCTCCACCTCTCATCTAATGAGCCCGGCTGCTCATCGTGACAGACCCACAGAGTTAGCAGTTCCCTCCAGATACGAGCATTTTGGAAAACTGTGTAGGTTTATTATTCAGTGCCGTGACTCAGGAACAGAGGGGGAGATTGTGACCATATTTCACATTCAGTCAGATATTGAACTGGTGACACTAATCTTGGGTACCCACCTTGAAACTTGGCTGATTGTATAGATCTTCTGTGCTGCCAGGTTGAAGATGCGTGTGATGCATCTATGATTTGGAAGTTGCAGCAGGCTCATACTCTGAGAATGATGCATCAGGGTCTTCACTAAGCTATAGTTTTGCTTGATAACGTAAAAGCAACAGCAGCTCCGGTGGCTGGTAATTACCGGGACTCCTTCGAGGCTCCACTAGATGAAACCCACTAAGTCCTGTGCAGAAGTCCACTTGTTAGGAGAGACACCTGGGGAAAGATTCTTAGTTACTGCAGTGATTGCACAGCTCCTGTCTCTGTAATGGCAGGGTGGGCTGCCAATGACAATTTTGCAGCTTGAAGTGCCACCAAATACGCAGTCTGTGCTTTGTTTCCCCTTGAGCGCTGAGCAAACGGGGTGTCTGCTGTACCTGCCGTGGCATTTCCTCTCACCTGAGGATTTTATTTCTGTAATTTGATGCATACTGTATCTGAAATATACTTTGATCCTGAAATATGCTGTGTTGATGATAAGGAAGGAAGTTAATTGAATCCCTTAATATTTTTGCCAGTCTTTATTGGCATGCTCTCAAAGATCCATGCTGTGCACCTCATTTGAACTGTGTAACTTTATCGTTTATGCACAGTGCTCAATGTTTACAAGTGAAGAAACGAGGCCACCCCAAGCTCAGAGACAGTCCAAATGTTTCAGTTTCATCGCAACGCACGCAATTAGCGGCTTGTCTATGTGATTTCTCTCTCTCTGTCTCCCTCCTTATCTGTGAATCTCCCTCATCTCTTGTGCCAGCAGGGGATGAATATATCTTCGATGTCCTTGGATTCCCGTCTTGTAAACACCATAGGCGGTGAGCACTGTTTACCGGTGTGCATGGCAGGCAAACAGCCGGCTCCATCCCTCGCACAATTCGTCCCGTGGGGCCAAACTCACCTTGTTACCCTTTTAATTAGTAGCAGCAGTTAATAGTGCTGGTCGCTCCTGCCGTCTCAGCACTCTGCTCCGACTTCAAGAATTGCTCCAATCAATAGCTAAGACTTGGACTGAGACAGAGAGACAAGGGAGAGGGAGTGAGTCTTATTGTGGGAGCAGCACAGGTACATTTATGAAGATCTGAGGAGTGAAATCAAACAACAAACTATTTTCTTTCAAAGAACCTTTGGGGTGGGCGTAACAGTAGCTATAGCTTCTCTTTTTTCATTGTATATTTGTAGGGATAACAAGATCCCTGGGTTTCTCATTCCCATCACTCAGTTCTTGTCTCCCTCGAAAATGAATGTAATCAAAAAGGTAAGGGTTTGCATGGCAGATTCTATTGTGCCCTTATAAGCTTTTATCCTTTGCAACTGCTCTCCACCGTGCTCATTTCTTTTCTTGTTTTGATTTAAAGATGCAGTGGAAGTACTTAGCATTTAGATGACATACTGCTGGGGAGGTGTGATGGATCAGCGCCTCTTCAGAGGACTGAATTTCTTCGACAGTGCCAGGGCCAGTCGGCCAGTCGGACAGACAGAACGACACGTCGTAGAACGACAGGCCGGGCGGACAGTGGAATACCAAGTCTGCCTTGCTGCTGCAGAAGACGCTGGCGCAGCCGAGAGGAGAGCAGCGGCTGCTGGGAATGCCAATTTGCTGCCCAGACCGCCGTCTCGCCTTGGCTCCTCTCATTGGCTAAACACATCATTAGCTTTCTGATTATGATTAGCCGAGTCATTATCTACACAAAAGTGGCTCATTCACCAATATTAAGAAGGCAAGGAAGCTGTTTTCCTCCTCTGGTCAAGGAGAAAACAGCATGCTGTTGTATCCTCCCTAAGATGAATGTGGGAGGCAAGAAGTGGCGTCGTCAAAGAAACAAAGTGGAACACTGTTTATCACCTTGCGAATGTGGTAAAATGTTCTGTGTGATGCTACTGATGCAAGCAAAGAGAGGTCTCTCACTTGTTAATGCAAATGATGGGGTGGCTATTACTCATTTTTTCTGGTCGAGGCGACAAGTGGCGTCCTCAGAGGTCATAAAAACTGGTAGAGAGCAAAATAACCTTCAGCTTCCTTTGTCTTGCCTTAGACATTATTGGAAGATGTGCCATATGTGCCTTTAAACTGACATATGCTGCTCTGCGTCCAAGACCGGTACGCTGAGGGATGGTTGAATACAATGTTAGAGAAGCCTGGCCTTCTGTTGCTTCAGTGCTGACCTTCTACTTTTCTTTTCCAGCCTTTGCCCAAGGAGCCATCGTAGGATGCAGAGGGAAACGGCAAGTACAGTTTTTTTTTTAATGATGTGTTTTTTTCTGCAGATTTGCATGCAGAATCCTGGTTCATTTCTCTTCAACATGCAACCAGAGATACTTTCATTGATGGATCTTGTAAAATGCAGACATAACTTTTTAAGGAAACAGCAAACAAAAAAAAAGCCATGGTTTAAACTTTGAGTTGTCTGAAGGTTTAGTGTAGCTCAGACCTGGAATAAATCATTCATTAGTGTCAGGAATTAAATTGGAAGTTTTCAAATGTAGAGCAATGGAGGCAGAGGCTACTTCATGTTTCCGGGTTTTCATTTAGGACAAGATAGAAAATGTATGAGAAGAGAAGAGATAACAAAAAAGTCTTTATAATACCCTGATAACAGTCAAGATGTTTGGTTGCCACCCATAAATTTCTCCAAGTATCCACTTAGTCAAAGCCAAAAGCAAATGTCTGAGTTTCCTGCCAGGTTAACTTCACCTCCCTAAACATTTTTCTTTTCTCTAAAATACAAGGAAATGTACTGAAGATTGAACTGGATTTCTCTCCCGAGAACATTGACTGAGTATCTGAGAAGCTTTTATATTCTGCAAAACCACAGGCATTTGGAATCTGCATGCTTTATGTCTCCTAGCCAATATTCTAAGATTGATTTTACCTCTTCCACCGAGAAAACAAAATGAATCACGCACAATTACCAAGGACAGGGAGAAAAGGGGAATTGAGGGCGTCATAAATATTTATTTGCCAGCGCTGGGAATTTGTGCAATTCTGTGTGGATTTGCCAACTCATATTTAAGTGTCTGAATGATTTATATGGGCAGTCCTGGGGTGTCACATTTGTCCACTGTCACCCTGAATCATTTATGTAATAGCATTTATGGATTTATCCATATAACATATTCATGGCAGAATTCTATTATCATTCAAATGGTTTTCCCGATCAAATGATTGGCTAAATTAAGTCATTAACTGCAGAATTTCACTGGAGGTGAAATGTATTCCATATGGAAGGGGAGAGCTTAGTGTGTGCATTTATAGAGCATGCCTTTACAGAACTCCTCGTTGAATTATTTTTTTGCCTTTCAGACAACAAATACATAACAATGTTGAAGTCACCCCTTTTTGTCAATCTGACAATGCTAAACAAACGGTAGCAATTGTGTTGCTTAGAACAGCGGTGATTTTTTTTAAAAAGTAATTATACTCAGGCAGAAAGGTGTTTCCTGTTCTGTCACAGGCTTCAATAGTAATGGATTTCAAAACATATTCTGCTCAAATTAGTGACCTGTGAATCCACTAATACATTTCTCGTCAGTCTCATTATTTTTGAGGTAGAATTAACAATGCAAAAGGTGAAATGTGCCGAAAGCAGAATCCTGCTGCTTGTTTTATAATGTCAGCCTGAGCACAAGCAAGCATAGAATGACAAGACATTCATCTGGGTCTCTCATTTACTTCTTAATTTGCTCACATCCTGTATAGAAAGTGTTCTGCTGGAGCTGGCATGGATGAAAATTGCAAATACAGTGGAGGAGGGCAGAGCTGCTGGTCTGAATATTGCTGTTGCTATAATTTTTGATTTTTGTTTTTCTTGCTCTGTGCCATAAGGGGTAAATAAGAAGAATGTCCTCATTTGAACTGGTACATTTAATGTCTTTTGGTTTAGTAAAGTGGTTTAATTTCTGATTTATAAAGTCAGTGAGGAATCACTGGTTGGATCTGACACAAAGGCTGATGCTGTTGATACTCAGGTAGACAATAATTTCCCACAAAAAAAGGAAAAAGAAAAAAATTCCCTTTCAAACGTCAGGGGACACAGCTTCACTAATTTACTGAAGTGAAAGGGCCTTTTATTACAGCCACTGTATGATAGAAAAGAAGACTATTCTTAACAGTGACCTCTAACCCTATCCTCTGCATTCTCTTCTCTCACACCAACTAACTTCATGTCGTCTTTCACTACATCCATAAACCTCCTCTTTGGTCTTCCTCTAGGTCTCCAGCCTGGCAGTTCAAACCTCAGCATCCTTCTACCGATATATTCGCTGTCCCTCCTCTGTACATGTCCAAACCAGTCAGGCCTCTCTGGCTTTATCTCCAAAACATCTAACATGCGTTGTCCCTCTGATGTACTCATTACTCCTGATCCTATCCATCCTGGTCACTCCCAAAGAGAATCTCAACATTTTAAGCTCTCTTAAAAGGAATGCTAACTTTAAAAGCATCTACAAAACAACACCATGTATCAGAGATGAATCAGAAATTCTACCAACGTAAAGAAGATGGTCCTTGAGCTACTCATCTGTTACATGACATTCTGTAGGAAAGCTTAACCAAATCTGAGCTTTAAATTGTGATATTTCATCAAAGACCACTTCAATCTAGATATCTCATTAAAAAATTCCCCCCAAATAAGCCAGATTCTGTAAAAACTGACAGTTCTGCTCTCCTCTGCACAACTACGAAACTACGAGTGACTCAGCTGTGACCAACATGTCACGTGGCAAAAATTCAGGGACTTTTCACCTGAACTGCAGGCTGCAGACAAGTATGGAAACAAATTAAAAATGTAAATAGTAAAGTATTCATATTATGTAAAGCTACCATTTTTCCAGTATTAGTAGCACCTGTAGGCACAAGGACAAATGTGCAGTGAAAAATGAGCCGACAGTGATCAAAAATGTGTCAAGCACAAAAAATGGATAGCAACTGCTTGGTCATCAGAGGGTTTAAGCATTAGGCAACATGTAAAATTGTCACATTTCTGCAATAATGTGTATGGCTAAAAGTGGCTTAACTCAATTTGAATCTTACCTTTGTTTTTTCTCTCCTCTAATGCAGGTTTATTGACACCCATGTTACAAAACGAACTGAGGCAAATCACTTCTCCCATACATTGTGTCCATTCACCAACAAGACTATCAAACTTCACACCAGGCCAGACTTTCAAATTTAAAAAATATCCAGAGATTCTTCATTTACTGCAACAAGAGACCGTTGGCAGGTACTTCTGAAAACTTTGAGAAGCTTCAAGGGAGCAGCATGGAACACCATCAGCACTGAACTTTGACCACAGCCAAATTCATCAACATATCACAGAACAAGATCTCTGTGAGGAACAGTCACCAACAGAGCAGGCAGTGGAATATTCATCCAAGGACTTGACCTTTAGTATTTTTGATTTTTCTTCTCCACTGCCCAGTCTGCAGGGGATAGCTCCTTGAAGATTTTTTTTGTACCTTTGTGGCTTGATTTGGACTTGTCAGAACGTCTTTCAGAAGTCATCCCCTTCATCTTCTTGACTATCACCGCTATGAGGCCATCCAAGGTTATATCCCAGCCAAGTTTCTGTAATGAAAGTTTGCTGCTGAAGAATTGTGACTTTACTGAGGCTGAGCCAGGCCATATTGTCCATTGGGTTCTAGCCTTTACTACGTTTCTCTCATTTGGCTGGGTGAAACTTTACAGGGCTGTAGCTGCCAAAATCTCTGCATATACATGAAGGACACACTAGAGATTGCATGAAAGTCACAGAAGAGATGACAGAGATGAGTTGACTGTCTTTAACCAGTGAATGAACATTGTGTTGGTGAAATGTGGACATTTTGGATGACTTAGCTTATATATTATCTTTTTTATGTGGTGCCAACATAGACTAGAGGAGTAGTTTTTGTCAATGAACCTCACACATCTTGTACACACCACTGGGAGCATTTAGTAGATGTGGACCTCCGACTCATTTTACTGTTTTTTTGTTCAGTGTGTGTGCACGTGCGTGTGTGTGTGTGTGTGTGTGTGTGTGTGTGTGTGTGTGTGTGTGTGTGTGTGTGCATCTCTCCATGTGTGAATGTGTGCGTAGGCTTTTTCCGTATGTCCGAGTGTCTGTGCACATCCAGAGATACACTGTGAAATAAGTCATATCCAGTGCATTATTCATACTCTTGTATGTTTTTGGGACATGTCCAAACCAGATATTGCAATCTGGCGAAAAGAAACATTTGGGATTTTACAGATGTTGGATCTCATTTGAATCCTGGGTTTATCTTTACTTTCTTGTCTTTTCTTTAGTACATAGAGATATTTATATGGGGAAAATATGATGAAAACTGGGGAGACGTGATATAAGTTAAATTCTGTAAGTAAAATCAATTCATGTGATTAAATGTATTTCAGAATTGTTGTCTAAATTGACTATATTTTGATATGAAATGTTTTGGCCAGCTAGCTAAATATATATATATATATATATATATATATATATATATATATATATATATATATATATATATATATATATATATATATATATGTATATATATATATATATATAATATACAACATTGTATATGTATATGTAAACTGTGCTTAACAAATTTATTAGACCACTAACCAATTTGCCACCGCTGCCCTAAATTAATAGCATTGCCAATTATCAAAATATTTTTTTCATTTTTCTGTAATGGTTAATCAACCAGTATGTGCAAGCTCTTTAATCAAAATGACATCTTTAATGTTAAAATATAATTATTGTTGTTATCTATACATTTTCAAATTTACTGCTTTATAAAAACAAAGCGGAAAAAATAGGACAGCATACTATTGTTTTTTGTTTGAGATGCTAAATTACAGTTGTTTACTTGCATTTCTGAACAGAAAAAAATGTTTTAGTGGTTATATGTTATTATTGATTATTTTCTCAGAGAATTCCATTGTGTTGGCTCAAATTTGGGTATAAAAATGTGAATTCAGTTTGAAATTCATCACTCCTGTTCAAAATGGTGAAGCATACTGAACAATTTGAGAAAGACAGAGTCTGAATTAAAGCACTTCATGATGCTGGATGGTCTTTGAGACAAATAGGGCAAGACACAAAGTGGTCTAACACTGTGGTCAAGTACCCCTTGGACTGGATTGTAGAGGCTGGTACTTACAAAATGCACCAAAGAAGAGGCCAAAAATGAAAGCTAAAAGAAGCAGATGTCAGGCACCTCAAGATTTGAAGTACTAGAAACAGAAGGAAGACCACTGCTGATCTTCAGGTGGAGATTAATGCTTCTAGATGAGAATCTGAGAAAGTCTCTAGAATGACCATAAGCAGACGACTGAAGGAACAAGACTTACAGGGAAGAATAACTGCTAAGAAGCCATTATTGAGGCCTGCAAACTTCCAAAAACACCTAAAGTTTGCCAGGGAGCACAAACACTGGACTGTAGCAGACTGGAAGAAGGTACTCTGGATGGACAAGTCAGCATCGCTGTGTTTGCAGAAAATCTGGAGAATATTTTGACGCTAGATGCATTGCACCCACAGTGAAACATAGTGAACATTCTTTTATGGTATGGGGTTCCATTTGTGGAAATGGCATGGGCAAATTAGGTAAAACGAATGGTATCATGAACAGGAAGGTCTACCACAACATTTTAGTGCATCACGGAATCCCTTCTGGATTGAACCTGATTGGCCATGGGTTCATATACCAAGAAGACAATGATCCCAAGCCGACTTCAAAGCTGTGCAGAGACTACTGGACCAAGAAAAAGTAATCTGATGTACTGGAACTGATGAACTGGCCAAGTCCAGATTTGAATCCTGTTGAACAGATCTGAGATTCATTAAATTCAAAAACAAATTGCACCAAAGTTTCATCCAAAGCAAGTCTCTGGGAACAGCTAAAAACTAAAGACAGTCCAAAAGTCCATAAAAACAATGGAAGCAAAGATGTAAGCTATTATCAGTGCCAAAGGAGGTCATATAAAATATTAAGATTTTGGTTAGTATATGTGAGTAAGGACTATTTAGTTGTTCCAGATTGTTATTTGCCTAATAAAAAACAACACAGTTTTTTGTTTGAAACAAGTTTATGACAGATTTCAAAAATATTTATGTTTTGTTGTTTATGACAGGTGGTCTAATGAATTTGTTAAGCACTGTATATACACCAATCAGGCATAACATTATGACCACCTGCCTAATCTTGTGTCGGTCCCCCTTTTGCTGCCAAAACAGCCCTGACCTGTCAAGGCATGGACTCCACTAGACCCCTGAACGTGCTGTGGTATCTGGCACCAAGATGTTAGCAACAGATCCTTTAAGTCCTGGAAATTGCAAAGTGGGGTCTATGGATCCGACTTGTTTGTCCAGCACATCCCAAAGATGCTTGATTAGATTGAGATTTGCTGAATTTGAAGGCCAAGTCACCACCTCAAACTTGTTGTTGTGCTCCTGAAACCATTCCTGAATCATTTTTGCGAGGTGGTACGGTGTATTATCTTGCTGAAAGAAGCCACAGCCATCAGGGAAAACCGTTTCCATGAAAGGATGTACATGGTCTGCAACAATGCGTAGGTAGGTGGTACATGTCAAAGTAACATCCACATGGATGGCAAGACCCAAGGTTTCCCATCAGAACACTGTCAAAAGTGTCACACTGCCTCCACTGGCTTGTTTAGGTGGTGCACAGGTTTCAGCATGGACACCCTGAGCGGTTTGTGGCTATGCAGCCCCATGCGCAACAAACTGTGATGCACTGTGTATTTTGACACCTTTCTATCAGATCCAGCGTTAACTTCTTCACTGATTTGAGCAACAGTAGCTCCTCTGTTGGATCGGACCACACAGTCCTGCCTTCCCTCCCCCCATCAATGAGCCTTGGCCGCCCATGACCCTGTCACCGGTTCACCACTGTTTCTTCTTTGGACCACTTTTGATAGATACTGACCCCTGCAGACCAGGAACACCCCACAAGAGCTACAATTTTGGAGATGCTCTGACCCAGTCGTTTAGCCATCACAATCTGGCCCTTGTCAAACTCGCTCAAATCCTTACGTGCCCATTTTTGCTGCTTCTAACACATCAACTTTGAGGACAAAATGTTCACTTGCTGCCTAATATATCTAACCAACTAACAGGTACCATGATGAAGAGATAGTGAGTGTTATTAGCTTCACCTGTTAGTGGTCATGATTTTATGCCTGATCCGTGTATGCAAGCTTGTGGGCACAATATCATGAACACCAGTAGGATTTTTCAAACACTAAGAATAAAATAAAACAACATCCAAACTCCATAACATAACAAGCTATGGTCTGCAAGATGAATTACGTCTTTGATGTAGTCTCACAAGATAAGTTGTACTTCATGCAGGGCAATTGCAATGAATTGCATTTCAATGGACAGGCGTTCCTGTTAATGTGCCTACTCCTTTTTTTTCTTTTCTTTGTACTAAAATAAATCCTGTACATTTCCATCTTAATGTATGCATTTGAGGATATAAAGACAGTGTTGCTGGGAGCTGTGGAGTGTGTGTGTGTGTGTGTGTGTGTGTGTGTGTGTGTGTGTGTGTGTGTGTGTGTGTGTGTGTGTGTGTGTGTGTGTGTGTGTGTGTGTGTGTGTGCGCGTGTGTGTGTTTTCCAGGTCAACTGTGGCCTGTGCAGTGTGAAAATACCACTTTCCACCTGATTCCATATCTTTGATTTCATGCTGCCTTTATTTATCACTTCTTTGGTTTGCACTCACCATAAATAAATTGTTCCTTTGCTTTGATGCATGATCAGAGCAGAAGCTGCATTCGCACTCAGAAGACCAGCAGAGCTGGATTATAGTCAAATTTAGAAACAAATGACTGGACTTCCTCCTCTACTTGTTAAATGGTTAGTATCTTTAAAAACCTTCAAACCTGGTAATATTCATACCAGTACATACAGTATACATCAGAAGTGGGTCCACCCCTGTGCAAGATTGCTTAAATATCAAAAATGTCAAAGCATCTGAAAAACCTGAATGTGAGATCTCACAAAGATGGAATAAAATTGGTGACCAACTAAAAATCAGCAGCGCAGTTGTACTTACTATTGTTGTATACTGTATCATGAAACCCAAGTCCTGTAAGTTTTACTACTGAGCCTGAGCCATTCGTTTTGAGGCTTGTGAATGCATTTAGTTGTCCTGAAAAGTCTACATAGAAATATTTTATACTTTTTTTTCCCAATTGTCCTTTTTTTGAAATAAGTTATGGTTGAAAAAAACCTACAAGTCAATTATTCCCCAAGCATGTAATGGCAACAATGTCTGAGACAAACTGGAACAATGAAAAAGGGCAAAGTTTTCTTGTGAAGACTAAAATTAAACTGGGTATCATTTGTTATAAAGCCATAGGATATAATGGACTAATTTGATCACTGCGTCACTTCAAGCCGACAGTAGCTCCTCAATGTAAAACATGTTGCTGTTAGCACCAGAGCTAACGTTAACTACCAGTCATGCTAACGGCTAACGGTGTAGCCATCCCATAATAGACCACTTTTCTAGACAGTGCTTGAGTTTACAGAAAGTCTTAAAATGATGAATAAAATCGCTATAATTGCACTTAGATTTGCAGTAATCTGTGAATGTAGCAGACAGATGAAAAATGCAGATAAATAGAAATGAAACATTTTTGTGGTTTAAGTTTTTTACTCCATCGAGGCTCTGCCTCCTTGGAGGAGGAATAACCTAAACAACAAAAATATCTCTTTCAATAACTTAATTATAAAATTTTTGTTTATAAAAAAAATTACATAAATAAAAATTAATATTCCTCTAAAAAGAACCATCAAATTACACTATTTATCAGACCCAGAAAAGATGAAAACAGAATGAATCTCTGGATTTTCAACTTTCTGAAGCTCCTTGAACTACTTATGCTGATTTTATGTGCCATACAGTGGAAAAAACAAGTAAATTCAGGCTTTAAGTCATCAAAATCACTTTTTTCTATATGTCCCATTTTCCTTTTTTTAAAATAAATTTTAAATTATAAACACGTATATGTCTATTCATTGATTCAACTGTCAACCACAATTTTATTTGAATTGAAAAACTTCACTTATTGTGTCAAATATTGCTATTTGACAAAACTGCAATTAATTGCGATTACTATTAATTACAAAGCCTGTAATTAATTAGATTAAATTTTTTTTAATCGCGTCCCACCACTAATATAGTGTGTGGTCTTTTAAAAACACAAAGTGTGGTTATTGAAATATTATGCACATCATGGAGTGCACACTCAGTCACACACACAGTTTAAGAGACTGCAAATTTTTACAAATTTCTTGAGGCTTTCAGCAAAATTTTCCTGTACAGGTTAGTAAATAATTCCAATGTCATGATTTTTTTTTTTTTTTTATACAAAAAATGTATTGAAGTAAAACACAGGTTACCCTAAATACCTGCAAAGTTAACATGACTGAATCTTTCTGTCATAGCATGGTAGGTCAGGTGAACATACAAAAAAATACTACAAAACACCATACATTTCAGTATATTGTATACGGAGAGCACAGTTTAAATCCGTCAGCTCTTCAAAGATCCTTCTTTACTTCTTTACTTCTTTACTGCTCACTGCTGCTACGCTCAGCACTACTAATTCAGCTCTAATAAGAGTCTCTGAGGCTCCGCTATATTCTTTCCAGAAAACCTTACGGAAATGTTAAAACAGGGGACTCATAAAATGCTTTCTCTAGTTGTTCTTGATGGACTGACCTTACCTCTGCTCTAGAGTGTTTAGACATAATGGCAAATAGTTTTGCAGTAAGAGAGGTTAAAATTCAGTATAATGAAGAATATTTCAGTTGGCTGTAAAAACTCAGACGTGTGGTTTCTGCGGTTGCTGCTGAGCCAGTATTCCCACTCAACTCCCACTCAGAGATGTTCTTTCAGTGAGACCCTGCTGCTGCTGCTGCTTCCTTCCATTTTAAATGTCTGTCTTGCTGTCTCAGGGTTTTGGATGTGGGCTGCTGTCAGGATAAACAAATGATGTGATGCTGGTATTCTTCCTCCTGCCATCCATGGTACAGAATAATATGTGTGCTGGGTATCAGAAAACCCTCATCACCAGACAATGAGCTGTCTGACAAAGCTGCTCGGACAAACTATAGCTGACTATTGCTGACAATAAATATAAATACCATAACTGATTTCAGGAAGTGCCACGGTGTTCATTAGACCTTATAGTTCAGTTAAAAAAAGGTGAGTAAATATGAACAACTGTGTTGTTTGACACAATTATGATGCTCATTCTAGTACTGGCATCTGACTTTTGCTTGAAGTGGACAATATGTGTTATAAAAGCTTGCAGAACATTATACAGTAAGATGGATGTGTCAAAATATGAAGTTCTGGAAATATGATTAAACTCGCTAGTTACCACTGAGAATGTGCTCACTGATCGATGAATTAAAGAGTCAGAGAGTCTATGGATAAAAGACGTAGTTAATAGTTACCAATCATGAACTAACAGCAGTGTAGGATCAGAGCAGGGGCTAACAGTCACCGTGCCTGTAAGAGAGCTTTATTTCTGAGCTATAGCTGCTCAAGTGTTATCAAGGAGCCTCAGTTCTGTCTGTGTCAGAGACGTCTGGTATCTCATATAACAACAACCATCATGCATCATAATAACACCTGACATTTGATCCGTTCTGGTCCTGCAGACAGTTTTTCTGCTCTTACAAAAGTAATTGTTACTGTAGTGGTGAGACATATTTTTCCTCTTGAATAAAACCATCAGGGGCAAGGTGGACAAGTGCTTCAGCACTGCAGGCCTTCTTCATTGTATCTCTGTTTTGCCGCTGAGTCCTCCCCATCCACAATAGATCCCTGGCCGAGCCTAATGAGACACAAGCACACCCCCGAGGCTCACACTGACTCGCTAAACACAGCATCGTTGAACAGCGCCGCAGTGTAGCGAATTAGCATTTATGCCCACATAAAAATCCATTTACTGATCCATTAGCTTAGCATAGTGCTAATGAGTTGCCAGTGATGACTCGCAAGGGACTTTGGTTAGCAAGCAAATCGTCATTAAAGGTAGACTTAGAAGGCAACAGTTTTACACATGTAAAGAGCACACTGCTGCAAAGTATTACAACTTAGTATGTGCCTTACTTTTAATGTGTATGGTTGAATTTTAATAATAGAACAAATCATTTTTTTTCTTTACATCTTTTCTCAAATGCTGCTCAAAAAATCTACATGTTTGGCTTGTGGGAGATTGGAATGTCACTGTCACATGAAATCTGTTGAACCATCCCTCAAACTAACAACAGAGAGGTGGTTGCACTTAACAGCTACAGAAAACTGCAGAAAACCTTTCATTCACGGTAAGTGAAAAGTAGATTACAATCAAAGGTATGAGTGGAATGAGCCCTAAGCAATTTATATCGACCAAGAGATTTCTGAGGCGATTTCTGACTTGTATTTTTTTTTTTTTTGCCCTTGCTCTTTATTCTAACAATAGACACTTCAATGTCAAATTCCACCTGCTTGAGTGAGGTGAATGTGCAGTGCAGCACCATGCTATATCCACTTGACACGATGCATGTGAAAAGAAGACAGGCAGCTGAAGTAAATGTCATTTAGCCTGCAGACTGATTTCCTATAAGGAGAGAAGCAGGTAAAATGATAACAGCATCATCTGAAAACATTTCCTCACTACCAGATCCTCTCAGTCCAGGGCCCACTGCTGTGCTTCCACACTGAAGGAGAGTCAGCTCCGGGGAAGAAGATGAAGGTATAAAATGGTCGTTTTGCAAGAGCAACACAAGCTAATTTATCATTCTCCAGGGGTCAGGCGACGCTCCCTTGGTTATGAATTTTAATGTTGTTTTTTATGGGTCTTAATAAACTCTATTTTGCTGCGAGCGTTTATGCAGAAGAGCACAACATCCTTCACTCGGCTCATTTAGTGAGTCAAGGAGAGAAGGGCCGGAGCCAAATTTAACCAATTGAGTCATCAGTTTCTTAAACTAATAAGAACCAGTGAGGTGAAATATTGATGGTATTGGGAAAGTTATGGAAATCATTAACTTTTTCTGAAAATCTATGCTGCACTTTTAGAATTTGCATCCCAGATACCTCAGAAGAGTAAATGTAATGATATTACTTGACTAGGAGCTTAATCATTATACAAACATTAAACAGCTTAATTTCACTTTTTCCCCTTGAAATTCAGTGTTGTTGTATTTTGCCTGGTAGCTGCAAGGCACTATGGATGGCAGTGTGGGCCAGTTGGTGAGTACCACTGGTCCAAGCAAAATATCTCAATAAACAATGGATGTAAAGCAAAGAAATGCTGGACTGACCTTCATGGTTTCCAGAAGGATGACTCTAAATTACATTGGTAATTCCCTAACTTTACCACCAACTCCAATGGCAAGTTGATGGTTTGGCTTTTAGTGAACTGCCTCAACAACTATAGCCAGATTATACTAGATGTATTACTTTTGTGCATACATTCCCCCCAGGGTGAACTGTTTGTCTTTGAGTTTTCCTCTAGCACCATCATTAGGCCAAAATTTTCACTTGTTCAGTATTTTAATTTCCTTCGCCTTCAGTTATGTCTGTCAGAGCATTAAGCATTACACCTGCTAAACTTAGCATTATCATTGTTATTTAGCGCACACCTCAAGTAGCAGAAAGCTTTACTCTGTTTACAGCCTTCACAAAGCTGCTTGCATGTATGTAGCTACTAGATAATGTACTACTGTAATTCAGCACACAAGAAAACTTTTGCAATATATCCACTAAGTTGGATTGGTGTGAAAGAATGATGACTAACATAACAGCAAGAGAGGATTGGAAATTCTGTCCGATTTGTTTACATAGATTATCTAACAGTTTCTAGAAAAGTTTTTGGATCACAACGGTCAAATCTAAAAATACTATGCTTCGTAAAAATTGTGTTTGAGCTGTAGTTGAAGTAAAGCAACATTACCATTTATCTTGTCTCTCGCGTGATGACAGTTTACTTTTGTGGATTCCATCAACTTGAAATGATAGTTTGTCCTTTTAAGCTGGTATTCTAATGTTAGTCACATTGCCAAAAGTAGGTTTAGCATTTAGAATTGTGCATCTGGTATCATGATGATGTCCACATTTTGTCAAAATTCTGCTGCATCTCAACCAACTTTTGGATAAGTACAGAAAAGGAAAGCAGGGTAAGTTTCATGACAAGATCATGTTTTACATTTTACATTTGGGTAAAAGAGTGGAATAATGACATACAACGACAACAATAATGGTGAATGCTAAGTGTTCCGTCTGCTCCTTGTACTGGCTGAAAAAGGCAAGACAGGCTTTACATTTTGCTATTGACCTATTTATGCAGCAGAAAATTCACCCTGATGAGGGAATGAATCTTGATGCAGGCCTACTGACTAGTTTATCGAATTTTAAAAGGTTGAGTGACATCATTTAACACCAGGGTCAATTCATCACATGATTGCTTCCTGCCGCATCTGTCTTAGTGATTCCTAACCCTGCATCCAGACAATTAACAGGCCCACTGCTGAGGACTGGCTTGTTTGTGTGAACACTCGCCTTTGGACTCGACAGTTGCATCTCATCGCTGGAACCCACACACAGAGAACGCCCAGATGTCACAGAGGACGCTCAGTTCTTGCTCAAGGCAAAGAGCAAATGCATGTTGTATTAGCGTAACAACGGCAAAGCATAACAGCCTCACAGTCAAGTACAAAGCCTCATTAGACATAGAGAACAAAAACACAATATATCACATTCAAGGACAGCATTCAGTCAAGTATATTTATTTCTATTAAATGAAACACTGTGCGTCTATTATGAATATTATCATGATTAGGGAAAATTAGTGGCACTGGAGCTCAAGTGCGTTAGTTGTGTGATTGCATTATTCATTGAGGAAGTGTGGAGGTTAGAAGATGAATCTAGTTACATTCTATAGTTTTCAGTTGAGCATGGAAACCAGAAAACATAGTTTACAACGGAAAGATAAAATGAATTTAAATGATCTTACTGACAGGTGATGTTTGTGGTGTCTAAGCCTCATTGACTTTATTCTCCTGTGCCTGACTTCACTATAAACTTTCATTACTATTTATATTTAATGTGGAAATTCACAATACTATTTGCTAGCATCCTCATCTTAGTTATACACTGAAATATATCCCTTCTGTCTTGAAAGACAGACACAGATTAATGCTTTTCTCAATGCACTATAATTGGCTGATCTTTAGTCCATAAATGACCCTTTATTTACTAATAAATGGTAACTCACTATAAGTCACAGCAATGGCCTGCTGTGATAAAATATTTTCCTGCATTTTCATTAAAACCAGAAAGAATGCAGTGAAATGAGTCTTTATTTGTGAAATTGCTGTCAGTAAGTATCGCTGAATTCTCCTGAAGCTGTCTGTTCATTCAGACTTCAGTGCCTCAGTACCATGACAGTGATAAAGCACGATCCACAGTTACCCACCAGGACAAACTCTCTTTTCCATGCCTCCAACCAAAGAAACGAGATATCCTCAACTGTGAAATATGTAAAAGTGAAAAAAAAAAAGTCTGTCATTGCAGGCAGTCTGTCATTGCCAGTCTTGATTAGCTCAAACTTTGCTGAGCTCAGTGTACTGTCCCGGCCCTCCTGACTCGAAGACAAGGTCCTCTGGGTTTTAGCTATGACAGATTGAGGGTGTCAGGAGGTACTCCCAAGGGTGTGTGTGTGTTTGTGTGGGAGTGTGCACACTCATGCATGTGTAGGGTGCCCATTTATGTGTGTGTGCATGTGTGTGCGTCCATGCATTTTCTGTCATCAGCAACAGCACACGAACATGATGTGTGTTTTTTGTGTATACTGTAAGTGCTTTCTGACCACATATTGCAAGTGTTAGTGTATGTGCACGCTGTATTCAGTGTGAGTGTGAGTGTGTGGTTGGAGATGGCGTGTACCAGGGCCAACATCTCATCTATGAATCACGTCCCCATCAGTCTGACAGTATTAAGCTGAGCCCAATCAATACCCTGAGGGCCTCCAATTCCTGCAACTGAACGACACAGAGAGAGACAGATACACTAGAGGGTGACTGAGAAAGGGTGAGATGGGGAGAGAAAGCGTGTATTGGAGAAATGACTTGTAAAGTGATGGACAGGTGTCCAAGGCTATGTTTGCTTTACAGCTAAAGTGTCCGTTGTCTCATTTATGTACCTTGATTTGACTCACAGTCTTTCTGGATCTTAACAGCAACAAAATAAGCTTCCTGTTTATGGGTTTCATTATTTATTGGCTGGATTATGAGTTTATTGTAAATATATGGATGAACAAGGCTATTTGTGACATATGGCACCCGAAAGACAAATTTAAGCATGATATGCCTTCTACAAACTATACAATAACTTCATTAAGTTAAAAAATAAAAATAATGGTGACAATATTCAGCAGGACAGCAGATGGAAGGCAGGCAAATGAAGAAAAAGTTAACAACCCAGATATTTTCCTCAGGAGTTGGTGGAGACCAAAAACAAAGTTCAAAGGAGAATGAATATTGGTCTTATATTCAATACATCACAAGAAATGCTTATGATCTGTATCTGCAGTCTGCACATATAGTTTACTTGAACTGCCTCTAAGTGGCAAAACTAGTTCATTTGGTTTATTTAACCAGGAAAAGCATCACTGAAATTAAGAATCTCCCTTACAAGAGTGTCCTGGCCAAGACAGGCAGCACCACCGCAGATGCCACATGGAGTATAAAGCCATGTACGTTTTCTCACGTGGCTCCTTCGTGCCTTAAGCCTTCATTAGAGAGGTAAGTGATGTGAAATCTATAGTCACTGGTCTACAAAGATGTGCAAAAAATTGATATGGTCAGTCATCCTTCACCATTTTTCAATAAGTGGTTGAGTGATTGTATGGTGCACACTAAGAGAATGATACAGGCCTGAACCTGTGATTCCTGGGGGTCTGGTGGGTTTGTTATGTTTGGAGGGCATTATGCTGGCACAGCTTTCATCCACTTGTCCTCTTAGAGTGAAGAGACACTGCAAATAAATACAAAGTTGTTTTAAGTATTCACCGTTATTCTAGCAGTCTAATCCTGGAAAACAATCCTCCCACCTATAGGGAACATTGTTAGCACTGTCGCTTCACAGCGAGAAGATCCCCGGTTCACATCTCAGCCTGAGCCTGGGATCTCTCTGTATAGAGTTTCCATGTTCTGCCTGTGCAGCGTCGGTTTTCTCTGTGTCCTCTGTCTTCCTCCCACAGTCCAAAGACATATTGAGGTTAATTGGCGATTCTTAATTATCCGTAGGTGTGAATGTGAGTAGCTCTGCAATAGACTGGCAACCTGTCCAGGGTGGCCTCTAGACTCCACAATCCTACAGCAGATTAGGCAGTGTATAGATAATGGATGGATGTTAGACAGTACTGTCATCCACCATCATCAAAACACCAAATGAGTGGATTTCTTTTTGAAGAATAGTGTTCATCCCTTCAGTAGAGTTCAAAGACTTGGAAAATCAATCCCATTTTCTAGTGACATGTAATATTTGGCAAAGCACAAATAGAGACTTTTGGTACATATGTATGTTATATATTATTTTGTTGTCATATATTATTTGGGCTTGTGCTGACTGGAAGGCCATAGGCGGAGGGGAGAGAGAGCAAGGAGTGTAACGGAGGTACTTTATTGTAGTGTTACTTGTCTTGTGTTTTCCTGTTGGATCTGCTGTCTGAGTTTGTTTGACCAGGATAATAGCCTACATTAGCTTTGGCAGTGTAGTTACTATCTAGTACTGTTACATCTACTTATACTTTAAGTTGAATACAAATACAAATCACTTTGCTACCTCAGCAAATACATTTACAAGTACAAATACAGGGTTTTCTCCACATCCCCAACCGAGAAGATATGAGAGAGCGAGAAAAGCAGACAGATTAAACATATTTTGTTCTGTGTGCCCTGGGAGGCCCATGTCCAGATGGCTCATCGGAAAATATCCTTCCCCCTCATCCACAAGAGCCCTGTCTCTCTTATAACACAGAGGGCTTGTTAATCGTCACTGTTCCTCCATATTATGGTCTATCAGACCTGTCATATATTTGATACACCAATCAGTCTCCTGTTTTGAACTTGCATCAGTGGCTGTGTTTCTTCTGAAGTCCCTGCTCCCACCCAGAACAGCAACTAAGGCAGTCTGGTGTTGATATATGAAATCATATGTTTGAGCACAAATGGCAGCCCTAAGTCAGCCTCCATGAAACACATGGTACTCTGCAAGTACTTGCAAGTCTCAGCAGATGATAAGGGGGGGATGTTCAATGTTTGATTCAGAAATGGCTGACTAATTTTTTCATTTACTGTCAGCAAGTGCACGCTTGGAATGAAAATTTTAATACTACCAAAAAACAACAGTCCCAGTCAGCAGTGCCGCTTTTCATTGGGGTTTTTAGTGTGTCCTTCTTTGGCATGCAAATCAATGAGTTCGCAAAGCGGTGATTGGAATTCCACACGTGGGCATTTGATCGGAATTTGCACCAAGATACATGGGGCAAGTCGATCAAGGGTAATTCGCTATGAAATATCCAGAGTTACGCTTCGGTGGGCACATCTGGCCCCCGCCATTCATTTTGTTTAGCCATTCCAGTGTGGCAATCAAAATGAATTAGCATGACAATTTTATTTCTGAAAAGGCTTAGGGCGGTCCATTTTTATTGATGAATTTCAATAAGGACTTGACAAAAGGTCCTTTGAAATTGACTGTCCACCCCCCCTTCCAATTGACCTTCAGGTATCTGTGTGTCTTCTGTGTATGACTGTGGGCACCATAAATGTCCATATCAGCCATAATCTTTTTATATCACCATCCAGAGATGTATTATTAGTCAGGGCTTGAGCAGGAAGGCACCCGAGGTGATGAAAAGGTCTGAATAGATGATGATGATAGTCATAAATCTCCCAATGTGTTGTGTTAAAAAGTCATACTGCTCATTCTAATCTTTTCCTCAATTTGTCCATTGGTTTAATGTGTTGTAATTTGGATGATCAATGGTTTTCTACAATATTAACAGTGATATAGGTATGTGGAATGTGAGTCATTGTGCTGTAAGATTTATTATTGTTCTTGAATGAATAATACACAATCCTGTCACAAGAGTTTAGCCACTGAAGATGATATTATTAGATTATTCTCATAGGTCATAGGTTCAAAAATGTTTTTATGTATTAGATGCACAAATAGACATTCTTACAGAGGTACACCTTGGTTTTACTTATTTTCTACAGTGAAGTTTCCTTCGTTTTTAGTGGAGCAGTTTTTTAGTTTTCTTTTTCTTTATCCATTGAGACTTACTAATTACTTTGCCATATTAATAAATGTGACTGAATGTGACATCTTTTACAATTTGAAATACTATTTGTGAGAATGTGCAAGAATTGGCTTGTATTAATTCCTTTTTGGTATCAAAGTATTGGATTAATGGATGCCATGGATTGCAACACGCATATAACAGCTTGGTAACTAATTCCTATTCAAAGAATGTGCTCACTCCAGAGTACCTCACCTAAGTGCTTCTTTTCCCCACTACATGACTCACTCCATAACATTCGCTCAAAAATGGATTCCTCTAACATTAAGTACCAAATAGCTACTAGCACAACACAGACCCCAACACAAACTCCATATCAGCACAAAATAACAACAACAAAAAAGTTTTATGTAGTGAAACTTGTCCAGCAAAATGTGACCGACATCAGCAAAAAACTAGGGTCAACATTAGCCGGGTGTTCAATTTACAATGGGACAAAACTGGGAAAAAGTTAGTTAAACTGTAGTCTTACATAGCCACGACTATCTTCTGTAGAGTGCTGGAGAAACAAATATAGTTTCTAGTCTCAAATATAGTTTATAGTCAAACTTTTAGTGTAAATTTAGTTGTTTGACTCACTGAATGTAGATGTGCATATAAGCTGGGCATTGACTGCTCATAGAAGCCAGCTTTCTCCTGTCCTTCCACTGTTATGCATGACAGAACAGGCTGGCAACACACTGTAAGTTTAGTTACTTGATCTAGTAACATGATCCTGGGTAATCATGTTCAGTCCTGTGTACACTACCGTTCAAAAGTTTGGGGTCACCTAGAAATGTCCTTATTTTTGAAAGAAAAGCTGTTTTTTCAATGAAGATAACATTAAATTAATAAGAAATACATTCTAGATATTGTTAATGTGGTAAATGACTATTCTAGCTGGAAACGGCTGATTTTTAATGGAATATCTAAATAGGGGTACAGAGGAACATTTCCAGCAACCATCACTCCTGTGTTCTTATGGTACATTGTGTTAGATAATGGTGTTGAAAGGCTAATTGATGATTAGGAAACCCTTGTGCAATTATGTTAGCACATTAGTAAAGGTGTGAGTTTTCATGGAAATCATGAAATTGCCTGGGTGACCCCAAAGTTTTGAACCGTAGCGTATTTACTAAAGTATGAATAATAATAATAATTGTTATTATTATTAGGGTCCGAGCACCACGAAGTGGTGCGAGGAACCTATTGAAACCCTAGGAATTATTAGGGTCCGGGTTACCTAACCCTAACCCTAACCCAGAGACAGCACAGTGGCAACTTCTGCTGTCACTGCAAAGGCCAAGTAAAAAGGGCCAACTATTACAACTACCAGCAAAGGCTCACACCACGGCGGAACCACAGGGGCAAGTTCAACAATGAACACAGGAGACGGCCACCGAAAAATTTAAGTTCCAGTGGAAATTTGCCCCAGCAAAGAGACAACAGAGCCAGAATCAGTAGTGGCCCCCAGACTGGCCACCAGCTGACGACAAATGTCCAGCAATCAAGTCCTAAGGTCCCTGATGCAATGAGCGCACTGATGTTGGCAATGTCCAACATCACCCTTTAATTTGTTTAGTTTAGTGTCAACACCACATGACTCAGGCTTTACACTACTTCCTCATCATATCATGTACAGATGTTGCATTTTCCACAACTTAATTGAGTGATTGAGTGGTTTAATGATGATTGGTGAGAAGGAAAAAATGACGTGTGTCTGCGTCAACACAATAAGAAGGGTTCCGTTTTTAGTTTTCTGCACTTCACATATGTTGGCAACTTTTGAAAGTACAGTCCCCCTTAGTTTTCTCTCCACATGAGGTCATAATGTTGGAGCTGAGATGTTAGAGCATTTTTGGCTCATTTAGTGAGTTTTCTGTGGAAAATGTCAAACGGGAATATTTGTGACTTAAGCACATATGTTCCTGTTTAAGTACTTCATTTGCTAAGTTTATTTATATATATATATATATATATATATATATATATATATATATATATATATATATATATATATATATATATATATACACACACACCATAACCACGCTGCTTAAATCAGTGGTCAGATAAAACATATCCTCTCAGCTGAGAAAGAAAAAAAATTGAAATTTTTTCATAAATATTTGCCATTTTTTTCACCGTTTTCCCCATTTTTTTTAATACCTTACAATATTCCAGTATATTTAGTCGGGTTTTTTTTTTGGCGTCATTGCTGCCGGAGTTTCACAGATTTATTTTCCTTCTACAGTGTAGTTCTAAGCTGATGTTCTTTATTTATCCGTCCATTCTCTGTCTGCAGACAGTTAGAAAAACACTGCACATCGACGTGCTTAATATTAATACTGTCCAGCACTGTAATGATATTTTAGCTGAACTGACCTCTCAGTTATTCATGTTTGGATTCATTTACATCCAACCATCCGTCTTCTAAACTCACTTATCCTGCTGTAATTAATTTACATTTCTGGATTTAGCATCATCTGTTTTCATAAGGTTCTCTATATGTTCTCATCTGCAAATAATTCTAATTACTTTGCTCCTTAGTTGTTTGTACACACAGTGCAACTGAAGTCTCTGCTTTTATTCAGTAACGTTCTGTTTCTGACAGATTATACCATCATGGTCTATTGTTTTTATTAAAAGATGAGACTGCTCTATCTTCTAATTAGCAAACACAAGAAGCAGGAGGTTTGTCAGATGTTCCATAGACAATTTTTGTGTAGCATTCTGAGAAAGTTCTGTAAAGTTCCACTGATGTTTTTAGCGAAAAGTTTTCTTTTAGTTTCCAGACTGTTCTTTTTCATGTTGGGATAACTAATGATGTTCTGAGGACGTTCTTCATTTTTGCCATGTGCCATTGTGGAACATTGTGAAAACATTTTATAGATTCTAAAATGTAAAAACATCTTCAAAATGTCCTCACAACTTTGCAGCCAGAATGTTCCACCTTAATTAATATAATGCAGTACAGGAACGTCTCATAAAGAACGTTTTGTCTCTTTTTGAATGTTGCGTTGAGAATAAAAGTTTTAATTTTTTCTGCAAAGTTCTGGTAATATTTTCAGTTAGAAGTTTACTTTTACTTCCTAGAATGTTCCTTGTAAAGGCATTATAAAGTTCTCTAAAGACTTTTCTCTAAAACACTGCAAACTTGGATTGAGAACATCCTTCCTTTGTTATCATGAAACATTGTGGGAACATCTTATAGAAAAACATTCTTAACAGCAACATCCATAAAATATCCTCAGAACATTGTAGGCAAAATGTTCTACCTTTGTTAGTATATGAAATTGGAAAAAAAACGTAAAAAAAAAAACATTCTGCCTTCTTAGATCTTGTTAATATATTAAACATTTTTTGAATGTTGTTTGAGAACCTTTTTCTTTTGTTATCATTGGAACATAATCTGACAACATCCTCTAAAGATCCTCTAAATCTTGAAAACATTCTAATTCTGACTTAGTTCACTTTTAATCTCATTGGAACATTATTTGTATTGGTAAATATCCTTAAAATATTCTTTAAACATTTGATTATAATGTTTTTTTCAAACATTATTAGAACTTGTAGGTAATGTCCAATGTTGTGGGAACTGCAAAGTTCTACTGATGTTTTCAGTGGGACAGTTTGCAGAATATTATTCTTAATTCCTTAACAAAGTTCTAAAAAATGTTCTTAAAACGTTGTCTAAATGTTGCATTAAGAACCTTCTTTTCTTGAATGTTATCATGTAACATTGTAGGAATATTTTTCTCAACATCCTCAAAACATTACAGGAAAAATGTTCCACATTTGTCAAAACATTACGTTACACAAATGTTTCGATAACATCTTGAAAATATTTTTTGAATGTTGCTTTGAGAACATTCTTTATGCGACAGGATCTGACAGCATTGTCCAAACGTCCTCTGTTATATTAAAATGTTCTATCTTAGTTGACTTGTAGCCTCAGAGGAACATTATTTGAAACATTCTTTAAATTTAAGATTATAACTTTGCTGATAACTATATCCCCCCACATTGAGACAAGATTCGGCTGAATCTAAACGTGAAAAAGTTTTAATCTACAGTTGAATCATTTGTTCCATATATATATATGTATATATATATATATATATATATATATATATATATATATATATATATATATATATATATATATATATATATTGTTGGAAATCAGCCTATCCTGAAATTAATCATAAAAGAATAAAACAACGTGTTAGGCTGTTTCCTCCGGTTCTTTTGATGGAGTAGTCAGGAGAATTCAATTCAGGTTAAAAAGAGTCTTTATTACACCAAGATTGAATGTGCAATACAGAGCTCTGGGTCCGAATGCCTTTCCATAACAGACAACAAGTGTTCAGTCAGTTCGAGCAGAATCAGACTGGCTATTTCTCCCTGACCCAGTATTTTATAATCTAACAGAGTTGTGTGACTATGTAAGCATTGAGACGCAGGCCGCTGGGTGAGTTCCGGTTCCTCCTTTCTCTGATGTGCTGCTGTGTTTAGAAATGAATCAGTGTCACTCAGTATAATAAGCATTGTATATCTGTTTAGCAAATACATCTTTCTGATTAACTATTCTAAGTAATTTAGCAGTAAGCATCCAACATTATCAAACATTAATGAGTATATATTCCCACAATATATATATATATATATATATACATATATATAGAGTGTGTGTGTGTGTGTGTGTGTGTGTGTGTGTGTGTGTGTGTGTGTGTGTGTGTGTGTGTGTGTGTGTGTGTGTGTGTGTGCGTGTAAGTGTGTGACATGATGCTCCAGATAAACCAATACCGAACCAAGCAGCAATCGATGACCTGTGAGATCAAAAAATGGAAATCTGAGGTGCATAACTTGACTGCCCAACCGCTGGAGGCTGACAAACAGCTGCGGCAGGTTTCCATGGAGGCTTTAATGCGGCACACTGAAGTCCAGCAGACAGAGAAATCCTCAGAGGAGCTGGAGAACATCACCTCCAGCTCACTGCTGTCCAGGCAGCAGCAGGACCAGGCTGCAGAAGGCCCAGATGTTCTAGAGACTCTAGAGGCTGCAACATACACGGAGCCCAGCGAGAAGCTGCAGGACACAGAAAACAGAAGCTGTGACATCCTGAATGCAGCCGGAGAACCCGGAGAAAGCCTCAAACCCAAAGCAGCCGTTCCAGAACATCCAAACATTCTGGAGTCCCCAAATGAATCTGATGACTCTAAAGAAGAGACAGAGGACGACGAAGTGGACGCCCTCCAGACCAGCCAGGTAACAAACACAGTGATAGGACGTTCTGAGACCTCGGCTGAACAGACCACAGTAGACGAAGCTCACGTTGAGGAACAAGAAGAAAAAGAAAAAAAGGAAGAGTCTCCAGAGGTGAAAAAAACAGACGGGGAGAAAAAAAAGAAGTCGTCCAAGTGGAGGAGGAGACTTGTAAATATATTTACATTCGGCTGTGCAGGAGGAAAACGTGAGAATGACTGATCATCTCCAACAGCCAGAGAACAGGATCTGTGTTCTCCCTTTTAATATATAGATAGATAATGATAGTTATGCGGAGCAGCAATTACTGTTCTATTAAGATTGTTGCTGCTGCAGTTTTAGTTACTTTAGCGTGAATGCATATTTTTTTTAAAAAATAAATGAAATTAGAAAGAAAAAGAAAACTCATGTTGTTCATCCTAAATTGCACTTTAGTTCATTTAGTATTTTTGTTCTCTCATTAAAAGGTGACATAAATATTGAAATGCCTCTACGTCTGTACGCTGATTCACAAAAAACTGCTGTGAGTTTGACCATTATTTTGTTTCACATTTTGTTCAAAATGTTGTGATGCCAAAAAAGTTCTGTAAAACATTTTGTCTGAATTTAGCAAATTCAATATTTTTAGATTGTTTTTGTATTTTCACCCTCAAAAATGCCGTGAAGCCATTTTAAGGACTAGAAGAAACGAGATCTCGGTGTTTTCTGTGCAGTGTGATGCAGCTATAGTGTCATTAGTCATTAACACTTTGATTTTTCATTTTACCAAAATAAAAAACAAGCAAGCAGCATTGATGAGAATTCTGGGCTTCAGGTGAAGACGGGATGGAGTTTTCCTTTCCAGGAAAGGAAAAAAAGGAAAGGAATTTTTTTTAAACAAAAATAAAAAGATCACATGATTTTCTGATGATTGCAGATATTTGTTCCATCACAAAGAGTTTCACGTGCACAGACAGCCGGTACACTAGATAGCTAACTTGTTAACACTTTATTATGAAAAACATTAAACCCAAAACTTTGAGTTCAGCTTTTCAGCAAGTTATCAAACCGCACTGGAGAATTTTAATGCAATTAACCCGTCTGCAGTGCAGAACGACTCAAAATCCCTGAAGTGTCTCTGGCAACGCATTTCGGGCTGTTTGTCCAAGTAGACATGCGCAAATGGGTAGTGTAGTATCTGATGTGTTACTTATCATATGGAATCTGGGAGGTATGGTCTATTACAATGGAATGCGTTCTCCTTTTAGAAGGGACCCTTATTAGGGTACCTATGTCCAAGAGTTTGAGTGATGGGGCTCTTGGGTTTAGGAGAAAGATTGACAGGGCCCTCTGTTTGCTATTTTGGTCCCTTTAAAATTGCTCTTCTGTATACCAAAAAACATACCTTGCGCCTCTATCAAATGGGCTGCTAAGTACAAAACACATTTTCCTCGCTGTATCAACTTTTTCTTCATTGTCTTTTCATTGCCGTTAAGCTAGCTCGTGCTCAGTTACCACTGAAGGAAGGAATATCTTCAAAATAAAAGCATCAAACCGGAAGTTAGATTTACATGATTGTAAATAAAGGCAATAAGTGCCAAAATAAAATTCTGTAGTTATCTTTAGCAAACAAAGAAATGTGCTTGGGGTTACCTACACTACTGCTCAATGAGGTTTTAGGAAACTGTCAAAACTTGTTTTTAAGTTTTAACTCTCCGTGCACAACGCCGCAAAATCCCCCAACATTAGCATATCTAGCTAATTAGCGTCCGAGCACCACGAAGTGAATTTCAACTACCTTGACAGCAAGCTAACATCAGATGGCACATCAGACAAGGAGATCAACAGATGTATTGCCATAGCCAAAGATGCTTTTAACAAGAAAACGACCATCTTCATGAATACACACATCAGTATGCTGACAAAACTAAGAACCCTCAGATGCTACATCTGGTCAATCTTGCTATATGGATCTGAAAAAGGGTAAAATCTAACAATTTGCAGAAGAGACTCCAATCAACCAAAGTGTGGTTCCTATGAAGAATGCTAAAGATATCGTGGGTAGAAAGAGTAACCAATGAGGAGGTGCTTACGAGAGCAAATATGAAAAGAACAATGCTGGCAACCATCAAATCGAGAAATAACTAATTCCTAGGACGTGTGATGAGGATGAATAATATAGAAGAAGAAGATAGAAATAGAAGGGAAGGAAGCCAAACGACGCCAGAGAATGACATATATTGACAACATCAAAGATTGGACAAATACATCGAATGCCAACACTGTACTACATGCAACGTATTGTCAGAGTAAAGTGGAAAAGCATGTTCGTCAATGGGATTACACAAGACACCTAAGAAGAAGAAACGCAGTGTTCACTTGTTGTCATAGTTACAGTGACATTGTGCCGCTATCTCACAATGATACAGAAATCTTTAACAAACCTGTGGATCCAGACTATAAGCTGCATCATTGCCAAAATCTAATGAGGTGGTCCTTGTGTCAAACAAACAGATTCACAGAGGGACAAACGTATGCCGATCGTCACATAACTCCGCCACATTCCTTGGCGGAGTAATAAGAATAATATTTTAAATAGAATAAATATAATAATCAGATATTAGATATTATCCAAGTATTATATTTATTGGTTACTCCTTATCCCAAATAACTAGAATAGATCTAGATTGCAAGCCCAACCAAAGCTTGGGTTTTAGGAGGCTACAGTCAAAATTTCCACCCAGAGTTAACATCACCACAGCCAGACAGCCATTATTAATGGTGCCTCCTGTTACAAGCTGTCATCACCGTAACTGCAGGCCTGTTGCTACAGGTGGTTAGGGTTTTCCAGCAATAAACTGAGCCAATGCCGTAGGATCCCTAGCACTACCCCCATCGCTGCTATCATCAAAGAGCAGGTGGTGTTTGATCTGGCCTGGATCAAAAGGTGAAGGACAGAACTGTCCTGCAGTGCTACTAGAGAACAAGCGACGCCATGCACAGAGAGATAGAGAGTGTACTGAGAGAACTCTGTAGTATCAAGTGAAGGCTGGTATAATTGACACCGTGGGGAGTCCATCTCAGGTCCTGGGGGGATTTCCCAAAAGACCTCATCTGCGTGTCTTCAAAGACAAAAGCTACATGTCACTCTGCTCACAGATCTTTATCCTCCACAGCCTTTGAATGCAATAGACATACAAGTAGAATCACATCATCATTATTATAGGGAAGTAAAGAAGACTGGAGGGGTGGAAACTCTAACAAGTTGGCGACAGTCCTCATTGGTTTTCTACAAGAGGGTTTTTAACTGACTTCTGAGTAGAACAGCTTTTTTTTTTGTCTCAACCCTGTTTGTGTCCAACTGGCTTTGTTCTATTGATGTCCGATAGCCAAGGAAGTAGCTTTTGGCCCTAATCATTTGAAAGCATATCATCTCCGTCCCGAAGGCGCATTCTCATTAGCTTCAACAGTGCATCAAAGAAAACAAAGTCAAGACCATGTGAAAGAAAGGAAGAAAGGAAGGGAAAAAAAGACAGCGAAGGAGTGAGATCTGGTTTGCCTCACCATTCATCATCATCCATCTATCTTAAAGGCTTGGCTCAGATCCCTTGTAGTGAAATATGTTGATGAGGAACAAAGAAATGGCAGCAAGAGAGATGGAAGGAAGGAGTGATTAGCAGAGCGAAAGGAGGAGAGGAGGAGGGGCACTGGATGAAAGAGAGCAAAAGGAAATGAAGCAAGAGGAACATAGGACAGATGGATGAAGAAAGAGGGTAAGAGACAGATGATGTTCTCCATCAGATCAATGCTGTGTCTTGAAGGCCGCAGCAGCCCTGAGTGCAGACATCTTGTCTGTAGTCAATTAGACAAGCTGCTTCACCTCTTCCTGTCAGATGCTGGTTAAAGCTCCCGGCAGGCATGGCGGGTCTTCCTCTTCCTCCAGACTCAGACAAGCTTCATATTGCCCCATGTTGTTGTCTACATGAGGTTATGTGATGTCTCTGTGTGTGTGATTCAAGGTGCATGCAAGTGTGAGTAAAATAGTGTTGTGTTCAAGTCTGAGTGAATAGTATGTCGTCAGCGCAGGGCAAGTTACTTGAAAAGTGGCATCAGTTTCTCATTACTTATACTCTTACTGCATTACTTTGCTTTTCACTTACTTTCCAAGTTCCACTTCAACAGAAACCAACTCTATGTACTGTATATGCAATATTACAGTGTCTGACAACAGATCTCAAACCACCATGGACCCAAATATCTTCCATATGTTTACCACATGTAAGAATAGGACATTTTGAGTTGTTGATCAGCCAGGAACCAATGGTTTGGAGTTTTTTTTTCTAATGTTTGAAAGTATTTTTTCCCTTTGCCAACAATACAAGGATTCCTGAAACCAAATGTCCTTGAAAATGATATTTTGTCAATACTACTACTTCATTCTGCTTCATTGTGGTTTCTTTCAAGATATACACCATTGACTCTGCATTTACCGCAGCTGGAATAATCTTTACTTGTTGGCATGTTTCACCGGTGCATACTGAGTAGATTTCTGCAGAGTGTGGCTTGTAATCACAGCTTGTAAAGAGACTCATTTCTTTGCATTTCAACAAAGCGCGAAGGTCACGCGTCCCTGAATGCAGCTGCCAGACCTGAGCAACGACGAGGGGCTCCGAAACCTCAGCGAACTGCTCGAGAAAGATTCACCTGAAAAAGCCACAGTGATTAGTTGATCATAACAGCTATTATATTAAAATGTAATAAGCAGTTTTATTTTTATTTCATGGCATTACCTAATACTCATCACCCTGCTGTGACTTCAACTTCACACATCCACGACCAGCAGGTTGATGTTCACAAATATCCTCAGCTCTCACGTATGATTAAAAGATAGTAGTGTAAGTAGAGGTAGAGGGTATACATCCACAAATGCTACTTTTGTTTGTGTTGTGTGTATTTTGTGTGCATTTTATGTACACTACCAGTCAAAATGTCACAGACACAGCTTAAGGCTGTGGGCTGTGGTAGTGCTCTCTCCTCCCTCGGCCCTGCTCTCTCTCTCTCCTAGGTGTGTTCGTGGTGAAGCTGGCAGCAGGTGTGTTGCATGATAATCAGCAGATGAGCTGCAGGTGGGAGCTGAGTGATTGGTCTCTGGGCGTCTCCATAAAAGCAGACTGCACCCGTCATTCGAAGCTGGACCGTTGTCTAATCTCCAGTCAGTACGGGGAGTAGAACTGTCTTTGCCACCAGCTTTTTGGACTTTTATTGATCCTGTTTTCTGTGTTTAGTGAAGCGAACTCCTGCCTGCTGTGTTCTGGGATCTTCAAGTCTGCTGGTCCTCCGCTCTGCCTTGGATTCTGCTCTAACGGAGGATTCCACCTCTTGCCAGCTTCATCCTGGGAACCACAGGCTTCTTCTTGGACAGAACACTCTGGGAGAAATACCTACCTTCAACGAACTCTTGGATGACTACTTATCTTCCACGTGTTGAGTTCCTGAAAAGGGAATGAGCTGGGAAAAGCCAGGCCAAGGACTGTATTTCTACTCGTCAGCTAAATTTCCAAGCCCTGGTATCACCAGACTATTAGTTTAATATTTTATACGTTGAATTATTACAATCTGCATTCTGTACTAAATATTAATGGTTTTTTTATGCTTTGCATAAAATAGGTTTTAGCCTGGGGATTTCTGTTCAGGATTAGTTTGAGTTTAAGCTGGGTTAGTTCTTGTATTTTTTTTTTTTTGTTGTTTTCCTACCTTGGTAATACCATACGTGGGTTAACCGTACTTTAAGTTTTCATCCTTGTGTAGTTATCCTCCGTACCACTAGATGGTTTCTGGTGTTCTTAGTTTAATTTAGTTTCTGAGTTGGAGTTCTATTTCCGGTTCCTGTATATCTTTCTCATTGTAAATAAAGCATTGTTAAAACATCTTTTGACTGCAGTCTCATTTCCTGCTCCTGAGCCTTTTTGTACCTGCCGTAACACAAACGTTTGAACACACCTTGTGATTTAATGGTTTTTCTTGACTATTTACATTGTAGATTCTCACTGAAGGCATCAAAACATATGAACACATATGGAATTATGTAGTAAACTAAAAAGTGTGAAAAAAGTCAAAACATATATTAGATTCTTCCAAATAGCCACCTTTTGCTTTGGTTACAGTTTTGCACACTCTTGGTATTCTCTCAGTGAGCTTCAGGAGGTAGTCGCTTGAAATGGTTTTGACTTCACAGGTCTGCCTTGTTGAGATTAATTTGTGGAATTTCTTGCCCTCTTACTGGCGTTGGGACCATCAGTTGTGCTGTGCAGAAGTCAGGTTGGTCCACAGTTGACAGCCCTATTGTAAATAGTTATGAAAATAAAGAAAAACCATTAAATGAGGATGTGTGTCCAAACTTTTGACTGGTAGTGTATATCATGATTGTGAGTGTGCTGTAGGGGTGGTTGTTGTATTTCTGGGGAGTATTTCTATATCCTATCAATTTAATGTATTTGTGTTACAATGCTCTGTTATACAACTGACTAGCCTTGCACTGGTTCAACTTCAAACCTAAAGGTTTTGTAGATTGTGTCAGTATGCATGGAAGTAATGAAAAAATAGTGATAGAAACAAAGAAAAGAGCACAGCAAAATTTCATCAATAGAAAATGTCATAGCTGTCAATGTCCACACACATATCAAGTGATCTAAATAACTGGAAAATATAGACACCTTGCATATAACTACTTAAATACAGTTTTGAGATAAATGCATGGTATAATTGCCTATTAAGAGTCATTTTTGCTGTGTGTTTTCAACCAGGCTTGTGTGTGTCCAGTTTTAGCACAAGTGGTTTGATTTTTTGATTTTTGAAAGTTTATTTTGAACATTTCAACAAAAAAGAAAACAAAAAACAATAACTTGCTCAAAAGGAGTGGGAAGAAGTCAAAACTTATCTAATCTCACCCCTTCTCCTTACACAAATGATTGTAAATCCATTCTTCCTGCTTCTTCAAAATATTACCATTTATAAACAATAATAATAATGAACATGATCTATCATAAATATACACCAATATGTCCATCTACATTTATACAAAAGGATAACGGCAAAAGGACCTAACAATAGCAAAACATGACAGAAGGAAAATACCCAACGAATAATACACATAAATAAATATAGAAAACAAATCATTAAAGAAATAAATAATAACAGTAGCCTGTGCACACCCAGTGGCTGTCACTCCCCCACTTCACCCCTGTATCCTATGAAAATATTATCTTTATACTTTGTTTTAAACTGTTGCATCTTTGGACATTGCTCGATCTCCTCACCCAAACTGTTCCAGATAGTTGAGGCAAGCTGAGGGAAGTGTGTTTGATTGAATGAGAGAATGACTGAGTCCGACTGAGTTTGAAGAAGTACATGCGCACCAGTAGCCTCTAATAAAGTATTAGCAGGACAAGCATTTTGCCTCTTTGCCAGCCTCCTTGGCATGAAAAGAAGGACTTTTACAATAATGAGAGAAGCAGAAGAGGCAGTGGAAATGAACTCTTATCTCAACTAAAGGAGGAAAAGAGGGAAACTCAAATAGCATAATATATCAGCATAGCGCAGGGGGGATAAATAGAGACAGAGTGAGAGAAAAAGCTGATTATTCCCACATTAGCCCTTTTTACCCACTGGTTAAGATTAACCCATTATACTGCAGAAACACCTATGGTAAGAGGGCCCCAGAGAAACCTTACATTATGTTACATTTCATTTTTATAATGACAATTAAAAGATATAAAAGGTGTAAGTTTAAGAAGTCAAGCACATTGGTATATCTGACAATGTATTCATCACATTGGGCAGCATGAACAAACTCACAACCAGAGCTACCCAATGGGAAAACATCAACCTTTGACATCATCGCAATCAAAAATCAAGAGCTGCCCCACTGATGATAAATGTGAGGCTGATTTCATTCAGACACCAGTATTTTAGCACGTTGCCAACTGCTGAGTCACAAAATGTACTGTGCTATCTGTAGAACACCCCTGGGTGCTCTTTTGCATATCCCAATTTAATATTACTGCTTCATCTACTGCTTTAAGTGCAATAAGTATAACCTTTATGGATAGTTTTAATTAATTAGTACTTGGGTCTTATTTTTCTAGTTGTGGCCTCCGTTTGCTATTAAGATTGTACTCACCAAATTAACTGCCGATCTGGTTAGTGTTAACTAGAACAAAATCCAGCAAGGCCAGGAACACCATCTGATTTACTTTTAGCAATGCTATAGTATTAGCATATCGGATCATTCAATTTGATGAGAACAATGATGATTATTCAGATAAGAACTATGGCCAAAATTGCAATAAGACTGCAAATCTCTGTGAATGCTCTGAGGGCAATTAAAGTGCTGGCACCAGCAGATAGAGTTAAATGTTTTCACCTGATGGCACCAGATGAAAAGTTAAAGTTACAAAGTAAATGTGTATCCAGTGGAGGTGAACAAACCAACACAGCCATCCATGAAGCCATGCTGCTAACATGGCTAAAAATAAGACCCAGAGGTGTTGAATATTCATTGGCTGGACTGTCTCTGATAACATTAACAGAAGAAGTATTTCAGACTGGCATGGACTGACTATTTCTACATTATAAATGTTAGTGTTTAGTGCATTTGTTGCTTCAGGCTGTACTATTGTCATACCTTTCAATCAAGATGTCCAAATAACTGTCTGAAAAACATATAGTTAATGCAAAATCTTGCAGCCAAACTGCTGACAGAAACTAATATGCGAGATCACATTGCTCCTATATTAGTATAATATCTCTTTTTTGGCTCCTTGTAAAAATCCTGAATAGAATTTAAAACCCTTCTGTGAACATACCAAGAAAACATAATGACCTACTTCAATCATATCTTTAGGACCTTATTGTACCATGTTGTCCCAACAGAGCACTTTGCTCTTAGACTGCAGAATAATTTGTGGTTCAGAGGCTCCTCTGCTGTGAAATCAGCTCCCAGTTTTGGTTTCAAGAGTTAGACACCCCCACAGCATCCTTTAGTTATGCTGCCATATAAAAAGACTGCTAGGGGACTTTCTATATACATCTATATACTACTACTGCATGCAACTAACTATTTTATTCCCACTGTCACGAAAGCTCAGAGGGAATCGTTTGACTGTTTGGTTTTTCTCTATATTATAATCATGTAAGGTCTTCACCTCACTGTGTGAAGTGTCCTAAGATGACTTGTTAATTACTGTTTTAAATTGGAACTATATACACTACCAGTCAAAAGTTTAGACACACCTTCTCATTTGATGATTTTTCTTTATTTTCATGACTATTTACATTGTAGATTCTCACTGAAGGCATCAAAACTATGAATGAACACATATGGAATTATGTATTAAACAAAAAAGTGTGAAATAAGTCAAAACATGTTTTATATTGTAGATTCTTCCAAATAGCCACCCTTTGCTTTGATTACTGCTTTGCACACTCTTGGCATTCTCTCAGTGAGCTTTGTGAGGTAGTCATCTGAAATGGTTTTCATTTCACAGGTATGCCTTGAGAAGTTTAATTTGTGGAATTTCTTGCCTTCTTAATGGTGTTGGGACCATCAGTTGTGTTGTGCAGAAGTCAGGTTGGTCCACAGTTGACAGCCCTGTTTGACAACTGTTAGAATTCATATAATGGCAAGAACCAATCAGCTAAGTAAAGAGAAACGACAGTCCATCATTACTTTAGGAACTGAAGGTCCTTTAGTCCAGAAAATTGCAAAAACTTTGAATATATTCCCAAGTGCAGTCGTCAAAACTGTCAAGCGCTACGACCAAACTGGTTCATAAGAAGACTACCATCGAGAGAATGTCGGTTCATTCATAGTGCATTCACAGTCATTCATAGTTTTGATGCCTTCAGTGAGAATCTACAATGTAAATAGTCATGAAAATAAAGAAAAACCATTAAATAAGAAGGTGTGTCCAAACTTTTGACTGGTAGTGTAAATAAAACTTATTTAAACCAAAATGTCATGAGAGGATCACATGTTGCTCACAGCAAAGATATGGCCCGCTCTCAGCTCATACCAAGCAATGATGAACTCTCCAAGGCAAAGCCCTGTGTTTTCTTTTGCCATATTTTATCTGTGCCTGTGCTTTAAATTTTGATGCATTGAGGGACTGTGGAGAGTTAGGAGGGTTGGACTAGAACAAACACTGAAAGTGACTTAGACTAGCTGGATGTCAGCCTGTATTCAGTTACTCAAGACCACAGGCCAGCTGCCCTGGCATCAGGTACTGAAAGACTGGCGCTACAGGAGGTGGAAGAAAAGGAACGAGAGAACAAAGTTTCATCCTGGGTGTGAGACAAAAATAACTAAACGTACTGCTTGTGTCGCTTTTTAAAATGTGAAGTTGCAGGTGATGGGGACCGGAGTATATTAAAAAATTGGTGATCATATAATTGAATAGAACTCTACTGATACAGCAAAAGGTCACTATATACTGTCTGTTGAATTTTACACGACAATTTAGTTTTACAAGTAGCGAAGTTATTTCTTATTTGTATTAGAAACTTTACTCTGCAGTCCTATTTCATAAATTCTGCTATAAACTAATATTTTGTGATGTTTCTGCATTTCATTCTTGCTAGAGGGAAAAAAGAGTCTGTAGCAGTAGGTTCAGTATATCATAGACAGCAAATATGGTATTGATTAGATAAACAAATATAAGAGAATAGACTGTATAGAATCAGAAGCAGACTGGCTGTTATCTGATTTTTCATCCCTCTGGGAATCATGTAACAGCTCCACACTAATACTGTGCATCCCTTTGGATTTTTTTTCCCACAAATACCTATTTCATTTGCAGTAAAATTAAATGGAAATATTTGTCATAATGAAAAAAGATGAAAGATATAAACCTGTGTGTGTATTATCTCATTGGAGCTAACTTTACTGTTGATTGTCATGGCTGGGACAAATGAGCAAAGATGGATAAAAAAGGTCATTTTTCATGTCACTCTTTATGCTGCTCCCTCTCTTCCCTCCTCTGTCTTTCCGTTTCTTCTGTCTCCTTCATTCTTTTGTCAGCGTTGCAAATGTAAGGCTTCACTCTGTCTCTTTTTCCCTTCATCACTCTTCTCCTGCCTCCTCTCCTTTCCCCCTCCTCTCATCTCTCCATCTCTGTCATCATCTCGCCCCTCCTGCTGCATCTCTCCTCCCTCTCTCCGCCCTCCCCTCCCTCTCGTCTTTCCTTTTCTTTCTCGGCATGAAATGTGTAGCTCATTAGTTTGCTTGCCACACCATCTCACGTCAGTCTGTCCTTCACATCTCACTGCACTGCTAAGAAGTCATTTACGCTGCTGTGTAGCCACCCCCCAGCTCCCCTCCATCTCCCCATTCCCCTCCCTGCAAACCTCACCACCAGCAGCCTCCATATGGTTTCATCATCATTTTGCAGGAGCACAAGAAAAAGACATTCCAGCCCCTCCGAGCCCCCCCCCCCCCCCTCCTCTGACTGTGAACACCCTGTAAAACACAAGAATTTGAAGGGTTAGGCTTGAGACTTGAAGGAGAAGGGAGGGGCGAAGGGCTCAGGATTATCCCAAGTGTAATGATACAGCACTTTGATAGAGAAGAGAGGGAAAGGCAGAAAGAAGAGGAAAGGAAAGGGAGGAGAAGGATGGGTGGAGGAAGAAAGCTTAAGCTGCTCCCGAAAATCATGTAAATGCAAAGATAATAAAGGAACTGTTTGGCATTCATGGGAGTGGGTGGCGCATCAGTGGGGAGAAATCTCAGTGAGAATGTTGACTAGTGCCAGCTCGCTCACTCGCTCTCTCTGCTGCTCCAGAGCCAGCAGGGTGTTTGGGTATTTTTTTGAGGAGGCGGTGGGCAGGGACAGGGGGATAGGAGGGTTTTTAGGAGAGTAGGCCTGAGAGACACATGGCATGAAAGTCAAATCTAGTCCTTTGATGAGTTCAAGTTGCAACATGCAAGTTGGGCTTTCTGTCTAGTTTTCTGTCAAATTTACTACAGCGATTTGGGCATGATCACATTTATGATTATATTTCTCCATGATTTTTACTTCTACTTTTATTCTAATATTGTACTAAACGTGTGTAGCTGAGTAAATATTTGAATTTAATGTACTTTATTTTGGTGAACATTTTCAAAATGTTATTTTTGTTATTATTTTTGTGTTTCTTTGGCCTAGTAGTTTGTATTTTTTGTATATGGTTCCAGATTACCTTTTGTAGCAGGGGGTCATTAATTAGTGACGCATACGCTCAGCTTCTGCTATGGTAAGACACGTGGTGATGCTCCCTTCTAACTGTTAAGCTAGTGGGCATAAAATATTGTTTAAGCTGCTTAAGGCTGAATGATATCAATGACATTTAAGTGAAATTTGATATTAATTTTAATTAGTAAAACTTAGGTTTTAAAATGTTTTTTTTATGATAATTACAGCGGTGTTTTGTTCTCATTAGCATACGTGTCTGGCCTGTGACAGGAGAGAGACTACACTGCCTGCCTGTTACTGAGTTGTGACCTGTGCCTCTCCTTTATATGTGGGTTATGATACTTTGTATTTTGTTGACTGTTTATTTGCTGTTTAATGCACTAAAAAAGTCAGAGCTTCTAATATGGAGAGACTACACTGCCTGCCTGTTACTGAGTTGTGACCTGTGCCTCTCTTTTATTGGAAAATTAACATGCTGATCCCGTGAAGTGTGAGCAATCATTTTAAGTCTGCTGCATGTGCACTAATTTATGTGGCAATTGTAGTTCTTTTACAAATTACATGACTTCCAACAATTTTAAAAATACAATGCATATAGAATTTGACTATTTAAATTTGAAGTCACTTAAGCTCGCCACAAGATTAAAATGCTGCTTATGCTCGCATTTGTAATAGTAATCAGTATCAAGCATGATACTAGCCAGGGCACTGTGCTGGCAGAAAATTTACATTTAAATCCTTTTAAGTTAGTGTTGTCGCTAATGGCCTTTTTACAGCACTTTGACTTGCATTCGGGAAAAGCAGGAGTATTAGCATTCTCACTGACTCAGTGAAAAAACTAATGTACTCTTACTTAAAGCTGTGTGAGGTGCTTTACTTCTGACACTTCTTAAAAGTGTTTAATGGCAAACATGTTGGCAACATTAGCATTTATTTGCAAATACATTTTCATGGTCTTTTTGTCATCACTTCTACAGTTCTGCAATTTCATTTAGCAGACACTTTTATCCAGAGTACATCTGAGAGTAGACACAACACAAGCAAGGATCTAGTCAGGAGGAAACAACCTGGACAAGAGCCATAAAACAAGTTGAAGTGTGATAATAGGACCTTGGTGCCTACAGGCAGTGCTGGAGGTAAAAGGATTTTTTTTTTTTTTTTTTTTTTTTTTTTGCAGTCTGTCAACTGTATAGGTGTTCAGTGAAGAGCTGGGTCTGTAGTCTTTTCTTAAAGACTGAGAGGGACTCTGCAGATTGAACAGACTTTGGTAAGAGTGTAGCTATTTAATGGCCCTGTTGTCACTTCCCAACTTTTAGAAGAAAAAAAAACATGCATCTTCCACAGCTTAAAGATCTCCTCCAATGAAAATAAAGCTGCTGGAAGACACATCATGAGCCAAATAAGCAGTCAGAACAATGGCTGACCATGACCAGCTTGAAACTGCAGTGTACCGATGACATTCTTAAAAACACTGATTCAGACAGGCAGGGTTAGGGTCTAAACATGTGTTTTTGATCAAAATTACATTGTAGGGGTTTAATCAGTAACTGAAGAGGGACTTTAATGCTTCACTATGTACCAACTTTTACTGGCTTGTAGCATACAGTTGGCTAATCATAGATAATCTGCAGCTGCTGTAAAGGAGCAGTAGCAGCAGTACATTATTTCGATGGTTTACAGAGTAAAAATAGTAATATTGGGATGTAAAAAATGCATTATAAAAGTCCTGCACTCAAAACAACAGACCCAGAGTGGATCCTGTCAGTGTCAGGGATTATGTTTGTTTCTACGGATGCATTTACACATAAGTCACATTATAATGTTACAGGTGGTTAAGATCAATCTGCTGCAAACTACTGATTTTACTGTTTGGTGGTCAATGGTAGCAATAATTATAATGTATCATGTGCAAAAAACATATAATTTGCAAGTACCATAAAGCTGTGTAAATACCACTGTGATGTTTGTCATATATTGCTTCGTTCAAATCTCTAGATCCAGAATTTCATCAGCATGTTTTAGGTCTTAAATTACATTATCTGCATTACATAATCCATAGCTGAACCACTACATCTGAATATGTTTGAATTAGGGGTGGGACTTTAACGCGTTAATTTCGATTAATTAATTAATTACGACGAAAATAACGCATTAAATAAATTAACCCATTTAATTGCACTTTTGTCAATTCCCTCATTTCTGGCACACCAGTAACTCTGATGAACACTCCAGCCCAGTAGGTGGTGGTAATGAACCTAAAGTCTGTTTGTAGCCGCGATGAAGAAGCACAGGAAGCACTGACTGACGTCAGCACACTGGTGAACAGTGAAGGAAGACGAGATTGTTTTTTATTGTCTATATTATTTTTATTTATTTGTTGAACATTATTGTTTTTCACTGTTTTGTTTTAAGTAAAAACCCCTGGCATAATAAATGTAATGTTATGAACATTCAATTAAAAAAAAAAAAAAAAAGACGAGATTGTGCTTGTTGGGCAGAAAGTTTTCTTGTAAAAATCTTCGGGATGGCAGCTTGGATTAAAACGTGGTTCTGTGCAAATTGTACAACAAAGAGTTTTCTGATCACTGCATCACTTCAAGCCGACGGTATCACCTCAATGTAAAACATGTTGCTGTTAGCACCAGAGCTAACATTAGCTATGAGTCATGCTAATGGCTAACGGTGTAGCCATCCCATAATAGACCACTTTTCTAGACAGTGCTTGACTTTACAAAAAGTCTTAAAATGTTGAATAAAATCGCTATAATTGCACTTAGATTTGCAGTAATCTGTGAATATAGCAGACAGATGAAAAATGCAGATAAATTGAAATGAAACAATTTTGTTAAGTTATTACACTATCTAGGCTCTGCCTCCCTGGAGGAGTAATAACTGAAACAACAAAAATATCTGTCTTTTAATAACTTGATTATAAACTTTTTGTTTATAAAAAATTACACAACTAAAAAGTTATATTCCTAAAAACAGAACCATCAAAATGACACCATTTATCAGACCCAGAAACAATGATAACAGAATAAATCTCTGGATTTTCAACTTTCTGAAGCTCCTTGAACTACTTATGCTTTTATTATGTGCCATACAGTGGAAAAAACAAACTAAATCTGGGCTTTAAATCATCAAAATCACTTTTTTTCAATATGTCCCATTTTTTTAAAAAAATCAAAATTTTAAATTATAAACATGTATATGTCTATTCATTGATTCTACTGTCAACCACAATTTTATTTGAATTGAAAAACTTCACTTATTGTGTCAAATATTGCTGTCTGACAAAAGTGTGATTAATTGTGATTAATTAAATAGCCTGTAATTAGTTAAAGTTTTTTTAATCACATCCTGCCACTAGTTTGTATGTATAAAAGTTTGCCTAAAGAGTGCAATGCTTGATTGATATTGTGCGTCCACTGAAGTGAGATGCTGAGGATTCACAGGCCAGTCCTTCTGCAGGATCTACAACAATGCTGGGCATCACATAGACCTGCAGGTGAAGGGTTAGGGTTAGTAGTACCAGGTGATGTTGCTTGATCAGCCCTGACTGGGTCGCCTTGGTGAGGATATATGATGCTGAGCGACCTGAAACACCTGATAAGACACATCACTGAAACACTGTCCACGTATGTCTAGGTCGTGTATGCCCAAAGTGTGGTGTCATATACCTTTCAGTACAGCTGCAACCAAAGTACACCTGACAAAAGGAGTAATTCAACATGCCTGTGTGAGTGTGCAGAGCCTTTAAAGACAACTTTAAAACAACCAGAAACTATGCCTAATAAATACAAGTGGTTGAGTAGAAGTAGAAAGTCTTTTATATGGACTGATTAGAATGAGACTCTGTCTATAAATATTAAAAAAAAACCTTACCTGATTTAAATTTGCCCACTATCCCTGTCACAGTATTCTCCTTGTGCAGCGATACACTGCTCCCAGCACTTCTGTAACACTCATCACGCTCCCTGGAAGTCCCATTAAGTAAACGTGTCATGCATCATCTGTGATGAGCACTGAAGGTCCTAAACTGTGTCAAAAATGCCAACACTTCAACTTGAAATTCATTTTTGGGAGGAGAAAGAAGTCACTGGAACCTCCATCTAGTGAGAGAGCAAGTGGAAAACACGTGTTATTGTGACGAAAAACCCACTTAGAATTCTGCATTGTGACCAGGGCTGTGGAACGTAGGAACACACAGATGCCATTGTTCCACAGTTCAGGTTATTTGCATCGAATGTTTTCCCTCAGACACCTCAGGGAGTTACAGTAGAATTCTGCTGTGACAGTCCGATGCTGAGAGACAACCACATGAATGTTTAACAATGACCAGGCTCCTAGTACTCCTGGACTAGGAGTACTGCGCTCTGAGTGCTTGTCTCATTTTTCAGTGTTGTGACCAGGCTGTCTAGAATCATCTATCTAGTGCAGGTGGGTATTGCTAAATCAAAGAACCAAATAAAACCAGTTAGAAGGGTTTGGAGAACCAAAATGCGGACACAGTCTGGCAGAGAGGCGGAATATAAAGAAGGTTTTATTTACAAGAAACACAGAATACAGAATCCACAGTCTGAGAACTGGGCCAACTGGAAACTGAAGCTCCTCCTATAGGCTAAATGAATAAGGGCTGCAGACAGAGAAACTAGATTATGAACCTGAACTGTGTACTACACAGCCAGGAAAGCAATATACGTCCCTCCAGGAATTCGTGATGTTGCAATCGCGCAAATTCACATGAATTCAACCAATCTCCGCGACTTCTGAGCGACCTTGCAATTTTGTCCAATCACCACAACTTTTCTGCAATTTTGGCCAGCCTCCTGTGAATTCCACCAATCATAGCAGTCCTCAGCGCAAATGTAATCCACATACGTCACCGAATTCACTTCCTTATTTTTGGTTTGAAGATGCAGACATGCATACTAATGTCTCTCATTTACCAACAAAAAATACTGCTGAAGACTGTGCAAAACAATTAATTCCCTGATGTTCTTCACCAAAGTGGAAGTAAACTGCTGTACACCAGTGCAATATTGTGGTGAAATACAAAAACAAAATAAAAAATTCAATTGATAAACATTTTTCTACCACGAAGCACATTAGGAGAATGGCTGAAATGAGCGGACCACAGACCAGATAAATCACCGTGATGGAAACTGTTGCATCCAGATCTGTTGGAGCTCTGAAAGAATGAAGGTAAGTTAGATTAATTATTCCACCAAGGAACGCGGCGCAGTTGTGTGACGATCGGCATATGTGAATCATTCCGCTGTTAGCAACATTATTCAAAAACAGACCCAGGGATTTGGAGGAAATTTTCAGAGAAGGTCAGAAATGACATAAGGACCAAGTGATTAGAATTTGGCATTGATGCGGCTCAAAGTTTGGATCCACGGATTTCTTAAGTATTTCCCATTGAGATAGCGGCACGGTAACCATGGCAACAAGTGAACGCTACCTCAGCAGCCTGCTGACGATCACATCATTGTGATCCTACTACAAATCCACCACTGTGGACGTATCATAAATGATACCTGGAACAACTGATTAAATTGTGGGGGTGTTTCTGAGTCCCATCAATTCCCGCCACCCGCTACATATTTATGTCGCACGATTTGGTATGTACACATGCATAACACACACCTGTGTTCAGCGCAAGGTCAGGTAATGAAGAGTCTTGGTGGAGTACTGCGGTCCCTGAGTGCTTTTCTTGTCAACTGACGTGACAAGCCGTGAGCGCCTATGTGTGAACATGTGTGAGCCAGGAAGTGAAATTAACTTTTTAGTCCACTGACAGATATGTCCAAATGTGATTCATTCAACTGTAAGTTAATATATTGCGCCTTAAATTTACCAAACACTTCATATCAAACTAGTATCTGGCTGGTGCTAATTTCCCACCATGGTGTGCCAGCTTTTGTAGAAACGGGTTGGAGCGTTAAATAATTAATTTCGGAATAAACATGGTCAATGCAACTTTTTTTTAGCAATTGTCACTGTCTCCCGCAATTTCATCGCAACAAATACGCTTAAAACATCGCAACTTGCATCGCAATTTTTTAGAAAAACTGCCGCGAATTCAGGCATTTTTGGCCGCAACAATCTCGAAAAACGGCCGCGAAATCCTGGAGGGACTGAATATAGAGTTACAATACTAGCTAAAAGAAAACTGAATGCCAGCACGGTACGACTAGAGTAATCAGAACACTACAGGCTACAGAAAAACTGAACGCCGAGACGGCGCACTAGAATTAACAGGAAAAACACTCACACTCAAGAAATACTCACAAGATCACAATGCACTAATGGCCAGAAGCGGCTAGCAACCTTATGCAGGAATATATATACTAAACAAAATGCTGATACAGCAGACTAAAAACTAAGAATTACAAACAACTAACAAGACTGGGTTATGGAGGTTAAGCCAGGTATTGAACTGCCTACTGATTGAGAGGAAGGTGAGCGGGAAAAGTCAGGTGGAGGTGGCATATGGCAGTGGAGGAGTATCATAACAGCCTTGGAGTACACAGAAATTACACAAGACAACAAGTAACTTCTAACAATGTTAATCAGCTGCTAACAAAAGTTACATTATTACACTAAACACAAAGACATGAGAGGCACCAATGCAAGCAGCTCACATTTAATCCCAGCCACACACTGACCGTGAGGCTTGCTGCAGGATTTATTCCCAAGTATGGTGATTGCTGCAGTCTGGTTGGAAGAGGAAACAGGCTGGAGGACCAGTCAGCCAGACTGGTAGGTGTGGAGAAGCATGACGGGTGGGAGCAGGTCAGTCATCCCTGATGTCAGGCAGGTGGGGTCTGGAAATCTTCAGCAAGTTCTAATCAAGTCCATGCAAACTATCTCTCCACATAGATTCCACAAAAGATCCACCACAAAAACAGAAGACATCCAGCCACCAGGGGTAGTAAACTTCAGCGAATGAAAATGTGTAATAAAACTACATTTCCCATACTCCCTCTGTGTTATATAGGTATTTCTCTCCTTTTCTTGAAATGTTTTCTGTGTTAGAGGTGGGTTTAGTTATCCCCTTTCATTTAAAAAAAAAAACTAAATCTTTCACATTTGTGCTGGGAAAATAAATGTGCATAATGGATCTGAGTAAGTTTCACTCATTACCGCTCATTATTTACTGTCTATATGTAATATCTTCTAATAATCTTGTTTCTCTCTTTCTGAGTACAATCTTCACAGCAAGAACTTTAATCCCCTGAACAACCAAAGATGAGGCACCTGTTGTGAGCATTTGTGAGCCCTTAAAGACCACTCTACCAGCTCCTGTACGTCAGATACATAGAAGACTGAAGCCAGGTTGTTTATTCAGACTTTCACTTTTTGTATATTTATTGCTTGCAATGAGATAACACAATAACAGTAGTACCTAGTCCACTCATTTGTCCAGTTTTGTCATCTCTTTGTATTTCTATATCTGCCAATTGCAGAGACTACATTGTATTAGTTTTTTTTGTTTTGTTTTGTGCATTTCTCTTTTTTGCTGCAAATTAGATTCCTTGTTATAAGACAGAAAGGACCAAGTAAAACTAATGTAAGGTACACACACAGTCTCGTCTCGTTTTTGTCAAGTGATAAAGGTTTTCTTCAATTTCTTGTTCATTTTAATGCCTGGTACAACTAAAGGTACATTTGTTTGGACAAATATAATGATAACAACAAAAGTAGCTCATAAGAGTTTAGTTTAAGAGCTGATATCTAGCCATTCTCCATGGTATTCTTGATAATAACCAAAATCAATAGCTATGGCATTGTACTGCCAAAGACAGCGCTTTTAGGCATCACATATTTTCTTTTCTGTCTGTTTTAGTCACATGATACACACAAGAGTTAGTACTTGATTGCATAACCATTATTTTTGCTGACTGCAGCCATGTAAGCCATGCCATCTTGGCATGCTCTCCACCAGTTTCTGACATTGTTCTGCTGTCACAGCAGCCCATTGCTGTTGCACAAATTCAAACAAATTTGCTTTATTTTTGGACTTATGGTTCTCCATTTTGCTCTGAACAGTTGTGTAGTGGTTAGCACTTTTGCCTTGCAGCTCGAAGATCCCAAGTTCACGTCCCAGCCTTCCTGGGATCTTTCTGCATGGAGTTTGCATGTTCTCCCTGTGCATGCGTGGGTTTTCTCCAGGTACTTCCCCCCGCAGTCCAAAAATATGCTGAGGTTAATTGATTATTCTAAATTGCCCGATGGTGTGAATGCGAATGTGATTGTTTGTCTCTATATGTAGCCCTGCGACAGACTGGCGACCTGTCCAGGATGTCCCTTGATTTCACCCCAAGTCAGCTGGGATAGACTCCAGCCCCCTCGCGACCCTAATGAGGATTGAGCGGTGTATAGATAATGAATGGATGGATGGTTCTCCATTTTGTGTTTGATGATTTTCCACAGATTTTCAATTGGATTTCAATCTGGTGATTGAGCAGGCCAAGGCATGCTTCCAATGTTCTGGTTCTCCATCCAGGCTTTAAAGGACCTTGCCGCGTGGCAAGGGGCATTGTCTTGTTGGAAAATCCAATCATTGGAGGCAGGAAAGAGATTTCCAGTTGATGGAAGAAGACTGTTTTCAAGAGTAGCCCCAAACATGACCTGGTTCATTCGCCCTTCACACAATTGCATTTGCTCTGTTCCACCCATACTGAAAGATTGTCACTGATCCACCCCCATGTTTTACTGTAGGATCAAGACAGTCTGGTCTGTAGGCTTCTCCAGGCTTCCTCCTAACCAGTAGGTTGGCTGGAGTGGGCATCAGCTGAAAATTGGATTCATCACTGAGGAGAACCTTAGCCCAATTATCAACAGTCCAATCCTTGTGATCCCCAGCAAACAGTAACTAGGCTTTCCTCTGCCTTTCGTTGATGAAGGGCTTCTTCCTGCCCTGTGTGACTTCAGACCAGCTTCAAGAAGTCGGTTTCAAACTGTCCTTGCCGATCAAGTCACATTTCTGGACAGTGCCCACGCATTTTTAAGGTCCCTGAAGGTCTGGCGACAATTCCTGACACAGGAACAGATGAGTGCACAGTTATCTCGTGGGGTAGAAAAACGTTTCCTGCCGCAACCAGCTAGCAATTTGGTAGTACCATGTTCGGCTTGTTTTTTTGTTGGTGTAATGAAAGACTGTCTCGGAGATCTTCAGTTTTATCGCTACCTGTCTCTCACTCATGCCAATTTCCAGCAGTGCCAAGATGGCTGCCTTTGTGGCTTCACATATTTCTTTTGTTTTAGGCATTATGTGAGAGCTGACAACTTGTCAGTTGTTCTATGGCTTGAATGTAAGCAGGAAACTACTCTAGGCCTTTGCATGTGCAGTGCTGCTTATGACATGAAATAGCCTCTTATATACCCTGGGAATACTATTAAGCTTAAGCATGTCAAATAGGACATAAAGTATTATGTAATCAGATGTAGTCCGCTGCATTTTTTGTTGTGTTCATTGTATTCTTCAGGTAATATACCTTTAGTGGTACCAGGCATTAAAATGAACAAGAAATTGAAGAAAACAAGGGTGGTCTAATATTTTTTTTCCATGACTGTATATGACGGATTTGGTCTCTTATTTTTATTCACTTATTTTATCCAACAGCAAAGAATCATTTTCTCGATACTGACAATATGTGTTCCATAATACACTCATCCTTCACATACATTTTTCCTCTAATTTGCCAGGAAATGTGGCACCGTGGATTTGCAGATTGCAGAAAGTCAGAACCCATATTTCTCAATCCATTGCTGTCTTTCATGAAGTGTTTTCTCTCTGGCTGTTGACAAGGATAACAAAATGACAGCAGTGCTTGCACAATAAAAGAATAAGGTACCTATATATTGCATACAGTGTTATGTAAGACAATGTGTATGCTAGAATTACATTACCTTGACTGTGACAGATGATCGTTATTCTGCTGTCTGCCTACTCGACAAAGAGGAATGTTTATGACTGCTTGTATGTATGCGTGTGCACTCAATCATGCATGCATTCTTGCCTCTGTATGTGAAAGTGAGAGTCATTCAAAGTGACAGTCTGTATTAGAAAAGAGAAATAATAAAGGTGTGGAGCACAGAAAGAGGAGAAAAATAAGAAAACACAATAATGGGAAATGTGTCTGATGTGGACTGTGTGTAAGCAGATTGGTATATTTTATGTAAATCTTAACCTTTCCACCAGTGCTGGCTATCAGGCTTGTTGACAGCATGGAGCGTATCTGTTCTGTTGACAGGACGAGCAGAGAGACAGAGAGGGAGAAAGAGAGAGAGAAAGACCTGTCACCGCTGACTAATTACACTGCAAGCAAACAGTTGAGTCCTCTGTTTACATTTGGACAGCCAAGGGAGGCCGAGATGAGCATCATTAATCAGATTTTTGTATTGCACACTACCAACACACACACACACACACACACACACACATGCACTCATAAGATTACAAATGGCCATCAGTCATGTTTTTGATGTGACATGAAGGACGGACTTTCTAATTACCAAAGAGTCTGCAGTGATGAATCCCAATAAAGAGCAGGACCAGATGTGGTTAATCAAAACTCTCTGGGGTTTCTGAATGCCAACACAGGGCTGAAAAGCTGCAGTCAAAGTCAATGAAGACACAGGCCATTTCTCCCAAAATCATTTGCAAAGCGTTTGTTTCATTACGTTGCATAAGATACTTAAGGATTTGAATAGGGGACTAAATAAATACATTTCCCACAGATCCACATGACAGTTTACGGGGACATGCAAAGCAGTTGACTACCTTTCCAAAACTACATCAATGCGGCAGAGATTTTTTTTTTTTTTCAGGTAGATTGAAAAAAATTGATGTCTTCAGATCAGTACAGAGGGTTGAGAAAATCCCTGTGAGTTTTAATGCACCATTTCTAAAAGGATACTGGGCTCTGAATGTAAAAATAATTTTAAAAAAATAATAAATACAGGTATATTTGTTATATGAATGTAATGCTTAATAATTAAATACCTGGAAAAAAATGAAAGAAGCATCCATTTGAATTGGAAGAATCCAGCTACCTTTGTATGTATTCTTTTTGCAGATGATACATCTTATTTATTCTGGGGAAAATATATCACAGATGTTGGATGTGGTCAAAAAAGAATTTAAAAAATGAAAACATGGTTTGATATTAATAAATTGGCACTATATGTGGGAAAACTAACTTTATGATATTTAGTAACAGAGGGAAAGACATTGATTATTCAATTAATATAGATACAATACAATACAATATAATACAATGACTTTATTAATCCCCGAAGGGAAATTCAATTGTCTGATGGTGTTGAAATTAATAGTGACTGAAACTAAGTTTTTGGGTGTCATGGTTGATGAGACTTTGAACTGGAAATCACAGATAAATTTTACAAAATTACACATTAGAGTCATTTTGTTTGTTGTTTGTTTTTAATGCTCATAGTAAACTGATTGTTTGTTATAAAGGAGCAGATTATAGAGGTTTTTTCTTCTTTCTGCTCCCTTTCATTCAGAAGTTGTAAACTTTTGTTTTTGAATTGTATTGAATTGTTTTTTTTTCTTTTGTCAATGAATGAAATAAAAATCGAACTGACTAACCTTAATTTGATGCAATACTGAGCGAAATAAATCTCAAGTATGTGTGGATCTGTCATGCCTCCACCTCCAGCTCCAGCTAGCTGGCAACCTTCCCTCTTTCCTCCTGTGGGCATGAGTGTGGTAGTGTGTGTATGCAATGTGTGCAGGTGCAGGCCACTGGTTAATTACCTGAGTGTGCACACCTGCGGTGGGGAGTGGTCAGCCATACACTGATCACTCTGCTCCATGAAAGCCTGGCTCAGACCATGACAAGATGCCAAACTACTGAAAAACACTCAGCTAGTCAAACTCAACCACTGCAGTTCTTGTTTTGCTTTGTTCTTGATGCTAACTGTGATTTTCCTCTGTACAGTCCATGACCACCCCGTCTCACTCCGCTTGCCTGCTCTGCTTGCCTGCTCAACCTGCCGGTACTCCAGGATCTACCTGTTTACTGTAGTTCTGCTTCCAGTCAGTAGCTGTCACCCTCTTGCCTGTCTAGTACTACCCTTTAGTTATCGTCATTTCCAGTTGTCTTCTAGCCCATTTAAGGTCCCGGTTTTGCTGTGTTTTGTCATCCTGCTTTTGAGCCTCTGTCCTGCTCTGTAACAGGATCAGTAAATGGTAATGACACGTTTCTTTCGCACAGATTTTCTGAAAGGCAGATTATGTTTTTATTTTCTCTGTTCAGATTTATACAAGGCTCACACCAGCCAGTGCCAATATCATTTTTGGATTTAAACATTCAAAACACAGCAGCAATAAAAGAATAAAAGGAAAAGATGAAAGAAAAAAAGGAGGTACAATAAGGAGAGACATTCCCTGCCTTATCGTTTTCGCCATGCACCACTGGTCATGGGTGGCTTAAGGTCATCTGACACGAACATAGTGGGAATCAGGGAGAGACACAAATACACGCTTAGACAAGGATCACTAGATAGGATAGTGAGAAATGAAAGAAAGGGAGGATGAAGTGCAAGTGCAAATGAAGCGCAAGTGCGATGAAGCAAGTGTAGCTGGGCTCATGTGCTGCAGGGTGGAAGGCAGAGGTTTGGACCAGGGCCATGCACAAGGACAGAGGAGAGATTCAGAAAAAGAAGGTAATAAGATGAGACCTCAATGACTCCCATTTGGACAGGTAACAGATTGTTGGAGATGGGAAAACAAGATAGGTATATAACAGGGTTTCTATCATTGTTTAATTTTAATTATTGCTTTGAGTCTAAATCCAGAGAGCTGTAGAGAAGCTATGTTTTGTTCTGTTTTTGGCCACCTGGGGCAGCTCAACAAACAGAAAACACAACATGTTACACACTGTAATCTTATAAAGTTAATATGGCAAAGACTTGCATATTTGGACATCCAGAAGACACAGTACAGCATTAGCATTCACTCACAGTCAAACATTCTCCCTTAATGGCAATCCTGTGATGTAAGACCAAAACAACAATCTAAAACAGACTTTAAAGCTTCGTATAGCTGAGATGAACTGCTGAGGTGGGTCAAAATTCTCTGTGGGATTGTCTCTATCACAATATACATGGTCATTTGATCCACTATGGATAGAAAATATTAATTGCTGCAGCTTTCTCAAGGGGCAACTACAGAATAATCTGTCCCATCTTTGTGTCTGTGTGTCTGTCTGTCTATCTGTGAACAGTCTCTTACTTGAGTGCAAAGGTCTAACAAGTTGATATTTTATAGGTGAGCTCGGAATGGCCTCTCCCTGGCATGATTAGATTTTGGGATCAATCAGTGCACTAATAACTCCGCTAGAGATCAAAAGTCACTTTTATCCAAAAATGCTGTATACTTTCAAAAGGGTGGAAGGTAGATTTATGGTGTTTGGTGCAGATAAGCAACCATGTTAGGGCCTTCCTTTGGTGATATTACATTTGACCTTGGATGCAATTTCAAGGTCAAATTCAAGGTCATCCATTTTGACTGCGTTGTAACTGTAACGGGATAGTACCCATTTCACCTCGGACAGGCAGCCAACCATGATTAGTGACAGAAGACACCTATTTTGTGGTAAGTTGGACCGAATAATGGTTGACTGGGGCTCAGTGCAATCATGTCCGGCAAGGGCAAGGTTAGAGGAAGGATATTGTTGCCTTGGTTGAGTCTACATGTGCTGATTTTTTTCCCCTTTAAGTCAGAGAGAAGAAATCAGCACAGACTTACTGCTAGATTAGACTCCATCATCAGCTTTTGATTGGTATTATTAAGAGCAGGCATCTCTGCTTATATCTCATATCCTCAATTTTTTTGCAACAAGGCCAGCTGATATGAAGCAATGGGTGGAACTGACATAAAGCAGGTAACAACAGAGCGATGCTTGATAAACAGGTGGTGCACTGTCAATCCATATTATAGCACAGTAACATACATTTTATTGGGTGACAGGAAGCTCCATGCAAATTCTTGGGAATTTTACGAGCACATGTTGTGTTCTGCTGTGTCTCATCAGCAGGAAAAAAAATGTTGTGTATGCATGTGAGTGTGTGTTGACAGGTTACAGGTCTTCTGGGCCACTGAGCTGGACAGACAAGACGCATCACTGTCACCTCACAGCTGGTCTGACAGGCAGTCGGGACAGCCATGACAGGCGTAAGTAACACGTTTTAGCCTGGACACTAATACACTGTGACATATGCTCTCTAACACACAGGCTGTCCACTCACCACTTACAGTCTCTGCACTAATTATAGAAACCACACGGTGTTTTCAGTGAAACACCAGTGATTCAGATGGAACTTATTGGAAGGATGCATCTTGCACATTTGTAAATGATGGGCAGCATTTCTGTGTGTCTTCTGCAGAAGTCTTAAATATTTCTAATGTTTATGTAACAGTAGTTACTGAGATGAAAAATTAAATATTTGTAGTAGAAAGTTGCTACAAGTCACTCGTTTCTCTTAATCAGGTTTTAATTTGGAGGAAAAAATTATATGCTTTATTGTTGGTAAACTCAATCAACAAGCATAATGGAAGCTAATGAGCTTTATTGTCATGCAAAGGCAAACTGCAAAACTCAAGAAATTTCCCACCCTTATATTGTCTTATATAGTCCAATCCATTCAGAACTTCAGACATACACAGCTCTATGTACTACAGCTATTTTGGTTTTACCACAATATACAATATACAAGAGAAGTGACTGCACCCCTGTAAATATCACTTTAATGTCAAATGATTCAAATTGAATCACCTCTCAATAATCAATTCTTAGTTGAACAGTAGAGTATATCATCTTATGAGTCAAGAAAAAATGCCTTAGAAAGACGATATTCAAAATACAGGTGCAGTGCAATGTGATAAAACAATCACAAGAAAAGGTGAGGCAAATACATGATGTCAGAAATATACCTGACGTTGCATGATGTCCACTTCATTGGACACATAGTTAATTGCAATTTACTACTTATTTGAAATAAAATTTTCAAAAATAAAAGAATGATGTTATTACTTTGATGTTACTGTATATCATCATATTGTTTTTTACCTCTAGGGCTCTTCGGGAATAGAAGGACTGACATTCCAGCAGTGGTCAACAGGTGTGGCTGTCTGTCGGCAATCTTGGATTCAGAGAAAATTCACTTGCACTTACGACTGACCACTGAATAAACCTCACTGGAGTGGTGCAGTAGAGATCACTCTAGTGACTGATTTGCAGTTCCACCATAGAAACCATTGAATTTAGGAGAAAATTACTTTTTGAATAGTTCTGATCAAGGCACCTGGTCCACCCCTATTGAGGAGCCCACAGAGGTTCAGCCTCAGACTGGCTCACTTCCTACTCCCACTCCATGGTTGGAGGTGGCAGAGTAGGAAGAAAAGTGGGAGGATGTGGATGTATAAGAAGCCGTCTTCTCTTCCAAACAGAATGACCTGTCCTGTGGGCAGCAATTCCAAGGAGGTTATTGGCAGGGTAACCAGTGCTCTGAGTGTTGTCCTCTCTGAAAACTTTGTGGAGCCTGCCTCCCTACGAGGTTGAGGAGGATGTGGAGATGCACCCCTACACCAGCACAGATGTTTCTCCTGTCTGACTTCTGAGACTTGGTATGTAAACAATTTAATGCACCAGCAACTCCATTCTGGGCACAGCCACCTACCCTAGCAGGAATTACAGGGTTATGGATGGTCTGCTTGCCACCTTTGGCTATCCCAACCCCAACAGGGAGACTGGGACTGTTTACTGAAGCTACTGCCACTAAATTGCTACAGCTAAATTTCTGCAGCAGGCACAGGAACATTGCCACTGTGCATCAGAGGTATCTGTTGGCCCGCTAGAGGCCTTGGCTGAAGGCTTTTTAGAGGAGTGATAATCACCAACGAGTTAGAGGAGTTAGAGGAGGTAGAGCAGCTACTAAGGCCCAGAGGTCCTCTGAACAGCCTTCTCCTGCCTGACAATCCCCAGAACTTGGAGAGCAGACTCTCCTGCACCTGCCGCTGTGATTCCATATACCAGCATGTTGCTTGCAGGTTCGTAAGCTAACACACTCGGTGGAGCTCATGCTGAGCACAAGTTTTGCATCAGCTAACAGCAGGAAAAGAATAAGGAACTCTGTTCTGACCTGGTCGAACAGAATTCTGGGTTCATAAGGTAATGCGCAAGGTGGGGCCCCTGCTGAGGCAGACTTCTCGGTCAGCTAAATGGTAAGTGAGAAAACTTTCCTCCAGTCATGTTGAAATCTCTCTGCTGACGCCTGAATGCCCTTGAAGTTGCTTGTGGGAGCCAGCTAATGCTCTCAGTGGTAGTCTGTGACAAGTGCACACTGTGACAGCTGACAGTGGGCATCTACCCCCTCCCTCAGCTGGTCTGCATGATGCTCAGAGGACTGATGCCACTGACATGTGACTAGTCTCTTGAAACATAATCAAGACTAGGGGCAGCACCTTGACATTATTCAATTTGGTCTGTGGCAACACCAGGTGTAAACACTTCTACACTTGGTTCTGGACTTTGGAAGGGCAACTTGTTTTCTGGCTCCAGAAAGCGGGCCGAACTTCTAATCCCGCCTTAGTCTCTTCTGGCTACATAAAGGTATCTGCTGAACTTAGGGCTGTGTCTAAACGGGTCTCTCTTGACCATGATGGTAGTTCTTGGGGGATTTCCTACTCCTCTGCTGGTCGAGGGATTTAACCAACACAGAGCAAAGGAGAGTGCTCTAGGACCTGTGGTGCACTGCTAGCTGGTCTTCACAGATGCCTCCACAGTAGGCCAAGCATGGTGTATACTGCCTGTGGGGTCAACAGACTGTGGATTTGCTGTTAGGTGACCCAGTGTGTAACATCCTGCAACACAGTGCTCCTTGCTCTGTGGAAAGCTCCTTCCAAGGTTGTAAGGTCACCAAATCACTGCCAGGAAAGACAGCACAGCGACTGCACCACCTATCAATAGGCAGGCTGCCAACCACACTGTAGCAGAATGTATAGAAATGGTAGAAACTACATTTTATGATTAAAATTGCATTCATTAATTTAGGGGCACCATCCTCAGCTTGCCTGAGGAAAATATCAATTTAAGCTAAGTCTCAAAGAGACTTTGATTAAAATGAAGTTGATCAGTCTCATCACGAAAGTCGTAAACTCTGATTTCATTGACCTCCAGTTCCCAAAACAAGGAAATACATGGTAGAACCATGATAATTATACACAAACATTTATTAACTAATACTACAAACAAACAATAAACAACAATGACATGACCACAACAGACAGTGAATAAATGAATGAATAAATGCAGATAAACTAGTGAACTGTGATCGTCACTGGAAGTAGATGGTAGAAAAGGTGATGAATTTAGAATTTGGAATTGGAAGACAAATTATAATTTGTAAATTCACCCATTTAGCAGAAGGAAAATGTTACTTGCGTTGCTTTGTAGTAGTGACAGAGAGAGAGGCCTCTGCAGGATGTGGAGCTGTGATGATCTGCTGGATGAGTTGGATCAGGAACGCAGAGACAAGAAGGAACTTTGGCAGGTTTGCATTGCAAAAGTGTGCTGAAGTAAAAACTTTGAGTCAAAGCTTATAGTTATCAAGAAAATATTTGCACTGTTGTAGTTCTTAAGTAATTCTTAAATCAGCTGCTTTCTTCTAAGAGTCAGTTTTCCTAAGATCCTTTATTACAAGCCCAAGTTGAATTTTTTAAAAGGCCCAAGTTACATTCTTCATAAAACCGAGTTTTTCAAAAACCCAGTTTGTTTGTTTTTAAAAGCCCAAAACAAAACTAAAACTAAGCCAAGTTTTTCAAAAAGCCAAGTTGCACTCCAGTGGCTTTCCTCTATATAGAAAGCTTTGGAGCCAAATGCAAATCAGCATGTAACCAATCATGGATGTGTTCCTCTCAAGGGGTGGCGTTAAGCTTCACTGTCCAGGAGAAGTCAGAGGCCAAACACCTTTAAAACTTACTCTTACTTCATTTCTTAAATGTACAAATCCAATTGTTCAATATTTATGATGATCACAGATCTGAAATAACACAGAATAAATGATTAAAATGACACCAAACACAATATGTTTATCTCATATGGGTCCTGAGATAATAATAAAAGATGTAAACGTAAGAATAAACTTACAAATTGTAGACTTTAGGCTACATTGAAGTAAACTTATAACATGGTTAAACACAAAAGTATATACATTCACTAATAAGAAGAAAAAGAAGACATAGGGAGTATAAAGTAAAAGTAAAAAGTCTCTCTGTGTCTTTTATGGCTGTGGTCTGTGACAGAGACAGAGAAGGGGGTGTTTGTGTATCATGTGAACACATCTTCCACAAACACCTCAGATTCGCTGTGTTCTTCTTCCATCCTGGTCCTGATCAACCTGGTATCAGAGACTGAGTCCTGATCGTCATTCCAATGATGGTGCCTTTCTTTAATGTTCTGATTTAAACTGTTCTATTCACTCCTGTGTAGAAAGTTCTGTGTGTTATGCTGGGAGATCAGAAGGTCAGAATGCCAATCCTGCAGAGGTGTGGTTTTTCTCACAGCTGACACTTTATGACCCTTATCAGATTCTAGTGGAGGTAGGATTCATCCTGTTGTCTCCAAAAGAGCCCTTAGTGGTCCTTTAGTAGTAAACATCCGATCAGCAGATGTTCCATTTGGAGGTGAATTTTGGGTTAGCTGTCTCCTGAAATGGTGTCTTACCAAATTTACAGCTTTGGGAGAGGGTCTTTGAATCTTTGTGTGTTGCTCTGGAATGTTCTGCTCCTTAGTACGCTACAACACTGTGGCAGAGGATTCACTCCCTCTTGTGCTTACCTACAGTCACACATGTGCCGAAAACTCTGAACATGGCAGCAACAGTCATGTCAAGACAGACTCCACTCCCAGGGGAGTAGTGACTCTGTCCTCAGGGGGTTAAGGAGACTTGATGTCTCTTTGTCAGAGCAAAGGTTCAACCTTTCCAGTCCCAGAGAGTCAGCACATTGTCGACTCTTCTTTCCCTCATGGAATGATGACCCATCTCTGGGATGGGTTGCCCTGGCACACACGTGGCCCTGCAGTCTGGTTTGAGTCTTCTCTCCTTTCACACATATCCAGCTCCTTCTTCTAAGGATTCAGACAGAATGAGTGAAGGTGATTTTGGTGGTTCCTCTTTGGCCCCACTTGTGATGGTCCCGGCAATTCACCTCTCTCAAATGAGACACCTTGGAAGCTTCCACTTTGGGAAAGACCTGCTGCCACAGGCTGACAAGGACCTGTTTCATCCCTTCCTGGTTGAGCCCAGATTGGCAGCCTGACTTCTGAGAGGAATGGGTTCCTCTCAGATGGTGGGTTTTGGCCATTTTATCTTGGCCTTTAACTGTATTCCTAGGTCAGTCTTGTATCTTGCAGACTGGCCTAAGAAGCCTTTCTTCCTATCAGGTCTTTGCATTGTCCGGGGCCTTTGACTGGTTGGTATCTAAATAAATATACATTTGCAAATAGTTTCTTTGTCATATATGTGTGGTTTGGTCTGCACCGTCTCCATCTCTGTCTTCTCATGTGTCATAAAGAGTTACCCCATACATATGAAATATGTAACTTGGTGGAGAGACTCTTGAACCGATAGAGAATGTATGGCTACATTGTAACCTTGGTTCTCTCAGTAAGGAGACTATCTCTCCAGCACTTTTGGCCGCTGGGAGACACATTTTGATCAAAACTATCAGTAAATTCATGCCAGCACAGGTGCTTTATAGGTAACCTGTGCGTTGTGACTGGCAAGTCGATGTGTCTTAAACAAGCATCCACATACCCTGACAAGCAGAGGGGTCATTGCCCGTACATATGAAATATGGAACTGGGTGGTGAGATAATCTTTACACTCAGAGAACCAAGGTTAAAATGGACCCATACAGTTTAAAACATGGAGTTCTGTTTGCTTTCAAATCTGGTTCTGAGCTTTTTATATAGATACATCTATTCTTTAACTCTCCTTGTCTCATTTTTTACTGCAGTTGAAAGTTCTGCAGAACAACCATGAAGAAGGAGAGAGAACTCAAAAATGTCTTCTATACAGTGTGACAGTAGTCACATCATAAATCATAGAAAAGAAAAAAAATATTTTTATTGATTTAAATGGTATTTTAATTACTTTAATTAATACAGTAGATATGTTTACTAATGTTTTTAAATACTGTTTGCAGTTCAGCCACAAAGTCCCTGAATCTTTGTCATCTGACTGTTGGTTGCAGCTGAGTCACTAAAAGCTTCACAGCTATGCTGAGGAACACAGAATGTTTTTATTGTTTGTTTTTTTTTATAGACTCTGGTGCAAATGGACTATTATTTTAAATGAGACGTAGAATAAAGTGATTTGATTAAACTTAATTAATCTAGAATTTTAGCTGAAATTCGATACATTTATATGACACAATAACACACCACACATTTTACAGTTTTTGTTTTTAAGAAAATTGTGTAATTTTGGCATTTTTTAAAAGACAGTATGCTCTTCAAACCTGCTGATGGGTTTTGAGGTTCAGGATTCATTATAAAGGTTTACTTTTCACTGTTGTATCTCAGCAAGACCATACCATATGTAGCAATGACTTTCGTATATTCTTACATATTTCTGAGGTAATTACAGATGACTTCTGTGTTGGTATCAGCCCTGCACTGCCCCAGCCTTGCTACTTTGCTGTTAACAAATTTCTAAATGTAGTAATAAAAATAAAAACAAGAGGTGGCAAACAAGGACAAGACTGCTGTCAGCAACACTGCACAACATGTGAGACACTGTTCTGACACTGCAGGTGTCTCTTCTGATAAATGTAATGTGACTACAACACATTAGAGAAAATCAGTAGAAGGAAAACTGTCCTGTTTCTAGTTGATGTTTGACAGATCAGACAACATGGGATTTGTAACCAAGACTTATTATGACAACTCATAACTTCATTACATTTCGGGTTTATCACAAATAAAGTGTTATTATTGTAGCTTTGGCCATAGTTTATATCTGTAATAGTCAGACAACAAGATTTATTCAGTACAAAGTTTTTCTGTTTGCAACCTGTCTCACTGTTTGTGTTCAGGTTTTATATTGATGTCAACAATGTTGTCAACTGGTGTAAATTATGTCAAAATAAAAAAAATTGATGTGATTCTTCAAGAAAAGTGAATTTTATCCTGTTTTTCTTGGACTTTTAGCCTTACCTGGCTGCTGCCCGAACAAATCCAAACTCATTTTCAAGTCCTATATAAGTTTGAAGGCATGTGTTAAGGTAGTTATGCTGTTGTTTCCCGTAACTTTGACGCAAGAGGTTTTCTGTCTTTCACTCACAGCTAAAACTGCAAAGCATGCTTCTCCCTCATTATTGCTCCCTGGAAAGCTGTCAAACCCAGCAGATTATATCCAGATCACAGTTTATCTAAAACTCTGCCGTCGCTTTCCTGATGGGAGGTAAGTAGAGAAGACAGTCCAATACTCCATTTTAGCTTCACTTCATTGGCTATGAGGGCAATTTAGGATTGATTGTAAAATTTTATTGATCAGCACTAGATGCACTTTTCTCCTTAGAGTAGCCTAATAACATCACGTTGGACTGTCGCTGCAATAAAATAGTAATTTAAGCTGTGTTGGATGTTAACATGGAGACATTTTGCAGACACGAAAAACTGCCTTATTATATCCCCTCACTCACATGGTTCCGTAACCTCTGTCACTATTTTGGTCATTATTCTCACAAATGAATGCACTAGCCAGGCTAATGCTCATTATTGTCTCCTTTTCCTTCAGTCTCACACTCATGAGTGGAAAGTCAATGTCCTGAATACTTTATAAGGCCTGGGTTGGGTCATTATGCTGTGGGTCACCCAAGTAACAGTCTCCTGTAGCCCATTACTGCCGTACACTCCAGAAATGCCCCAATTACATGCAATGTATATTACTGGAATTGGCTGGCTTTCCCACAGATGCAGCCAGCAGACAAACAGCGGTGAAGCTGCAGTCTGTCGTGTGGCCAGTGAGCATCAATAATGAGTGGTTGAGATGAAACATGGCACAATGACTTGAAGGCCTCTAAGGCTCTGTAAAGTGGCACCACAGGGAGCTGCTGTACAGCATGCTGAGCTGTCATTGTCTCAGCAATGCACCAGGCTTAACTGGTTAGGTACAGATGGTATTGTATGTGTGCATGCGCATGTATTATTCATCTGATACCAAAAGTTAATCTGTGAAAAAAAAAAAAACAAATACAACATCTGCAAGGCTTGGAGAGTTTATTTTAATTAATGTATTCTCCTCTTCATCCTTATTAAAATGGTTGTTTGTGCTGACCTGATGCTGAGTCAGATGGAAGGAGAACCAGGTGGCCATCTGAATGAAATAAACACATTTGGGATTTGAAACGGTCCATGATGGGGATTCTGATTAGAAATGACTGTTGGTTATCAGTGAAAGCTGTCTGTATGGTTAAGTTCAGATTAGATTACACCACTTTATTGTGCTACAGCACCTTCTGGCCATTTAAAAGTTAATAAAAAAGTCTTAAATCTTCTACACTAAAGGACTTATAGCTGCATGGATGAATTTTTGATATTAACAATGAATAATGTGTAATATAAAAAGGGTTTCTTGTGATGACAAAATACAGAGAATGAAAACTGGAGTGTGCAGCTTTTCTGAACTCTACAAAGTGTTACAGGGCGGGACAGAGGCTCAGAAGCAGGATGACAAAACACAGCAAAACCAATACTTTAAATACAGCAATAATTTATTTACAACTAATATATACACATCAGTGCACAAGAAAATGGTTAAAAGGCAACTGGGAATGACAATAACTAAAGGGTAGTAACTAGACATGCAAAACCAGAGGGTGACAACTACTGACCGGAGGCATAACTACAGTAAACAGGCAGGCCTGTATAATACAAGAATAAGCACAGTACAAAATTTTACAAGTAAGATTAAATTAAAATCAGCCAGGACTTGGTACTACCAAGCTAGAAAAGCAGGGCAGACTGAACAAACACGCACACGATGCAGACAAGAACAATATTAAGATAAGCAGCAGAGGCAGAGTAACAAGAGAATATGGTGAACTACAGGTACACAGAATTAACCAAGCACAGACCAGCTACAAAAGGAGAAGCTACTTAGCTGGCTAATAGGTAAGCAGAGGAACAGAGGGAATGTGGACAAAGTGTGGCAGACATGGCGTCGCGGCTGGAATGATGTCGGCCATCTGTGCAGGTCCGGTGTGGGAATGGCACAGCGATGCTGTGGAACCAAGGTGGAAAGTCTTGCATCTTTCCCTCTTTCCACCCACAGGAGAAAAGAGGGAAGGTTTCCAACTAGCTAGAGCTGGAGGTGGAAGGCATGACACAAAGATTTTAAGCCTCTTTTAGCTTATTGTTTTGGTTTTACAGGATGTAACTCTGCTCTAATTAGATTCATTTTCAATTATCTCACAGCAGTAAATTATTTCTGGCCACAAAGAGAAAGACAGACAGACAGCTTAATGCTTTTTCTGTCACCTAGCACCTAGTTTACCTGAGTTAATGAATGTGTCTCTACTTAACAGAAAGAAACATCAAACTAACAGTACAGTAGTGACATCCATTCTTAAAATATGATCCCAGTTGGTAGATCCAGAATTTCAAGTTTGAGCAGAGCAGGATCTGATTCACATAATGAACTTTTTGAAAAGTGAATGTTCATATCTTTTCAGCAGATAGTAGATCACAGTCACATTTCCTCAGATACCTACAGCTCCGGAACTTCATCAAAAAGAGCTTTTCTTTGTCCAGAGCTCTGTCACACAATGACTGGATCGATGAGTGTCTTGATTGTGACCCATTTGCCGCAAGGTTAGCTTTTAAATTATATCATTTGATCCAAACAGTAACTGCACTCTCCCTCAGTGGCAATGAAGAGTTTGGAGTGGACATCCCAGATGTTAACGGACAGTGTTCCATTGAAAGCACTTAGAAAGAAAGATACTAAGAAAGAACTTATTCCTCCAACATATGTATACTGTAGCAGTGAACTACAGTTTTAGATTTGCCACAGAATCCATTTCTCCACATCAAAATCAAAATGTGCTGTCATGTCCTCCACCTACAGCTCTTTATGTGGCAGCTTTTCCCTTCCCCCTCCACCTTCTTCCTTTCCCTTTTTCCTCTTGTAGGCATGAGTGAGATGTGTGATTGTGGGATGTGTGCAGGTGCAGCCACTGGATAATCGTTTGAGTGAACACACCTGCGGCGGGGAGTGGTCGAACTGTAATTCATCGATCCTGCTCCATAAGAACCTGGCTCAGACCACTACATGACGCACCAGACACTGGACCGTTGGAAAAACCTTTTTCTGTGACCCTCCTGCACTGTCTGTTCCATCTGCTTTCAGCCACTACCTCAGCATCTGCCTGGTTCTGTGGGGAACAATCTCCTGGACTCTCCACCTGGCTCCTGCACCTGCCAAGTTGCCATCCCTCCTGCCCCATTCCCTCACCCTCTCTTCCCGCCTGGTTGCCAGCTAAGTTTAGCCCTGCTCTCTCTCTTGAATTGTTAGTTTACCTTGTGCTTGTGTAAACTGTTGAGCATCTAGTGTCCACTCTGTTTTATGTCGCCGTAGTGTTGTACTAATCGTACAACGTGCCCTATGTGCATTCCTAGTCCTGTCCTGCCTTAACTTTCCAAGCGTTGTCATACCAAGTTTTGTTTAGCGGCACTTTTAAATTTATTCTGCTTTTGTGAGATTGAGTCTGTTTAGTAGTGCTGTAATTTGTATTATGTCCTGCCCTGGTTTCTGTAATACTTCTAGTTAGAGTAATTTCCCTCCCATTCTCTTGTTGTCTCCCTCAGGAGAAGTCTGTCTAGTGTGTACATTGTATTCGTAAGTTCCATTTTCCCCTTTTGACCTTCTCATAAATTGCTGTAAATATAGTGAGTAAAGAAATTGACTATTTTAAATCTTGGTCTGCTGTGTTTTCGTCATCCTGCGTTTGGGCCTCTGCCACGTCCCGTGACATGTACCAAGATACAAATCTAGAATACTTTAAGTATGATCAAGCACCAGCAACACTTGATTACTTTTTGATTTTTTTTGTTTTTATCCTAAACTTGGTCCTTTGTGGTCTGCAGTTTTTGACAAGTGCTCTCAAATTTTCATCATAAAAGGCATTGTCTTTCATCCTGTGATTGATATTTCCCTTTCAGAAATTCATGACCTCGATTTTGATGCAACCTATTTGTGTTCTTTTCTTTTTTTTTTCCTTCAGGAAAAAAAAGGCATCTGCATGGAAACAATAGCATGTTCAAAGTTTGTTTTGGATATTGGTGGATCTACTTGTTGAACTTCTGAATTGGACTGAGCCTTCAGTTCCTAGTTAATTGCAGGTTAATGCAGATTAAATTTTTTACTGTTACACAAATTTCTAAAAGTGGTACCTGATACTGGGACAGTGAGTTAAGTTTAGAAACATCCATCCATCCATCATCTATACACCGCTTATTCCTCACTAGGGTCGCGGGGGGTGCTGGAGCCTATCCCAGCTGACTCGGGCGAAGGCAGGGGACACCCTGGACAGGTCGCCAGTCTGTCGCAGGGCTACATATATAGACAAACAATCACTCACACATTCACACCTACGGGCAATTTAGAGTAATCAATTAACCTCAGCATATTTTTGGACTGTGGGAGGAAGCCGGAGTACCCGGAGAGAACCCACGCATGCACAGGGAGAACATGCAAACTCCATGCAGAAAGATCCCGGGAAAGCCGGGACGCGAACCAGGGATCTTCTCGCTGCAAGGCGAAAGTGCTAACCACTACGCCACTGTGCAGCCCCGTTTAGAAACATAAAATGGACAAAAGAATGAAATGGTACTGGCAGCAGCATAGTTTTTAGCTTGTTTATCAGTTCATGTTACATAACCTTTCATCATTTATGGTACTGAATGAGGATGTTTACACTAAAAAAAGCAATCACTGTTAGTTATTATGTTAACTACCCATATCACTGCCATATAAACGGCATTTTTACTGTTATGTGGTCACTAAACACGGTTACTTGTCTTATCTAATTCTGTCTCAGCTTGAAACTACAATCTCTGTGATTAGTGCACAGTTCAGAAAGCATAAAATAGCATAAATAAAAGCATAAAACATCCAGCACTTTTCTCCTAATAGTGCCTGCATTCTCCCATCAGGCTTATCATTATGACTACATGACTAATATTGTGTTGGTCCCTTCTATGCTGCTAAAACTCCTCTGACCCAGTGGGGCACCGACACAGGACCGCTGGGGATGTACTGTGGCATCAGGGTGGTGGCAGTGAATTTTGTGGGTCCCGTGGGTTGCAGGGTGGGACCTACCTAGATCAGGCTTATCCTGGTACATCCAACAGATGCTCAGTAAGATTTGGATCTGGGGAATGTGGAACCCGGGTGAACATCTTAGCTCTGTCATGTTCCCAGGGCCACCCTTGAGCAGTTTTTGTGGTGTGTCGGGGTACATTATCCTGCTGAGGGTGGCAACTAGCATCAAGGATTGCCATGGAGGTGCAGGGTGTTGCTTGATCTGCAGTGTATAGGTAGGTGGTACATGTCAAACATCCACATGAGTGTCAGGACTCAAAGTTTCCCAGCAGAACCTTGCATTATAACAAAATGATCAATGTTATCCGCTTCACTTGTCAGTGGTCATGATGTTGTGGCTGATCGGTGTATCATACATATTAGGGTCAAGAATGTGCTGTGGTTGTAAAAATCTAATACTTTCCTCATTATTTCTTGTATTTGTATGAGTTATTACCTCATAGTACATACAGCATGTATTTGTATATTTAGGATATGAGATTTGTTTACTAATCAAAATGTACTAAAACAGACAAAATAAAATGGCTAATTATTGTCAATTTTAAGAAGTGGGTGAAAAATTAAAGGAAGAGCTGGAACACTGGCCTCTGCGTTGAGGTTATCTGATGACTCCATTTTACTGCATGGTGTGGGTCCACTTGTCCCCTTAGAGGGAGGAGTCACCTCAAATCAATACAAAGTTGTTCTGTGTGATCGCCTTTTTCCAGTGATATAACATTTTTATCCTGATGGCGTGGTTTCTACCAGGATGACAGTGTCTCCATCCATAGGACATGATGGGTCGCTGAATGGTTTGATGGGCAAAAGGATGTGAATGTTGTGGTCTTCAGTCACCGGAGCGCAATTGGACATCATCAATCTTTTGGAAGAGCACTGTCCAGTAGAGTTCCAGAGAGTTGAAGAGTCAAAGCCAAGATGCACTGAAGCTGTTCTGCACCATGTGGGGATTCAACACGTTACTGAGACATTTTATGTTCTTTTCTTTTAACTTGTCACCAATCTGTACTACATTCGATATGTCGACGTTTACTGTGTGTGTATCTTTGTGAGTGCCAACTACACTCATCTAACCTCCACTTTCATTCACAAGCAAATTCCTTGGCAGCTGTGTGAACATTTCATGTGGCAAACAGTTCCTCCTTCCTGTTTTAGAGCTTAAAGTATGAATGCAGCCAACATACCAGACTTGTCCTTTTCTTGCTGGAATGGTACCAATTCAAAAATGTTAATGCCATGCTCTACCAACCGAGACATATGAGACAAAATATGGAAATTTATGGCAAATCTTTGGACACCCATTGATATCATTATCATGACCATTACTGCTGCCACCACTTTTCCATGCAAGTGATTGATGAGCTAGGGCTTTGTGGAATAATGTTGGTTCACGATACTACAATGATGATAATCTTCAGTCGTGTCAGAAATATCGACTATGAGAGCGAAGAATGTAAGGAACTTCAGATGTGACATCCTGTGACATTAACTTTTACCTCTGCACTACTGTCTGGTGCTTCCAGCGAAGGTCATGTGTGTTTTGTTGCATTTGGATGCAGAGTGTATGGGTGTTCCAACCAACCATCCCCGCCGGAAGTCACTTTAAAATGGAATAGATTTTTCTCGATCTCAGCGAAGGCTGTAGGGAAGGTCACTTCATTAATCACAGCTAAATGCCACTGTCTGCCCGTCTCCCTTCTTAACCAAGTAGCACCCACAGATAACATCATTGATTGATACTAATAATTAATTCTCCTTCAGTACAGGATGACACAGAGTATCATTCAGTGGGGAACCTTTAATTACTATGTAAAGACTCATTAGGGTAATGCCATCCTGTGCTCTGGTGGCACAGGGGGCAAATAGATGTCTTCCTCTAGCCGTGGCCTTTTGTGAAACAAGATGCTTTCCCCCTCTCTCCTCCTTTCACTTCCTATGTCATTCTATCTACGTGTTAGCCTACTTTGTCTGCTGATTCAGTGTCGGAAAATGTCAAGTCAGATTTTGCTTGACAAGATTTTGACAGATGGGTTGAAGCACATGATGGGGCAAAGAAGAGACGCACAAGCTTTGTGTCTGCAAAACTGTATGACTGTCCATGTATGAGTTTGTGTTTGCAGTTGTATGTACGTTTGCGTTTGTCTTGGTCTCATGTAAGCCACCAGTCATGCCAGTGCATCTGCTTCATAAGCAAAAATAGAGGACATGCCAAGTTATTTTATTGTCTACCAATCTACGCTGTGTGAAACGGGCTGAAGCGATATACCACCCAGAGGCTTTTATTGTGACATGTTCACAAAAATAATAGTCATCTAGTACTATATCGTGTAATCTCTTTGTTTCTCTCGCCAATTATTAAAGCAGAGTAATGATGGAAATTATGAAAGCTTGTATGTGTGCTGTCCTAAACAGTCAATGTCTAGAACATCTTCCCTGGGAATAATCCTCCCTCTCACAGGAACTGATGCAGTTTATGTTTCGGGTTGTTAAAAGCGAGTATTAGCAGTGACAGCCACAGTTACTGAAAGAAAACTGCTTTTTGAAATACAGCTGCAACACTCAGGCTTTATAAAGGTAAAAGCCCACCTAAGACTTTGGTTTTATTTTTTTCATGATACCATTAATGCACAAACACATTTAAACAGTGCATACAGCAGGACCTAAATAAAGCTGCATTGGTTACTGATTTGATTACAGTTTTTCTCAGTCGCTTTGGTACATTTCTCAGATCAGAACGGAAATTCTCAAAACTGCTTGTTCAATCTTCACATCATTGTGTCAGTTGTGCACATCAAAAAAGCAGTTTGTCATTTCTTTGAACAAGTTGCAAATGCTTTGGTACATCCAGGCAAATGATTCTATACAATTCTCTGCTGTTTCCTACTTTATCAATTGCTTATGTCAAAATTATGCTGATCAAATGTATTATAATGGCTCTCTGTTGAATAGTCTCATCCTCCACAACATTTAGGCATTAGTTCATTGCATAAGTCTTTACATGCAAAAAGGTTGAACAAGTTGTCATAATATGTCAAGGATGTTTCTATACATTTCCATTAGATTTTTTTTTCCTAAATCTGTCATAAATTGGTAAATTGCTCCCAGGTGAATCTTGACTTTCTCTAACAAAGGGAAATGTGTGAAGGGGTAGGATTTTCTGGAATTGCTCGAAGACGCAAGAGAAGATATTTGTGATATGGATGAGAATTTGTGGCCCAACAGACAGGAAAGTCAGGAGGTGTAGGAAGACTGCACTGTAATTCCTACAGGACTGCAGTTTTCCCTGAAAGAGATTGTCCTATGTTCACATTTCTACTTTTGTTTTTTCTTTGTGCTATGCAGCGCTGTTTTCCTTTCTGTATCACAATGACGTGATCTGTCAACAAATTCCAACAGTAAAAGTGTAAATGTGAATCTTGTCCAGTCTCTTGCAATCAATCTCCCACATACACTAAGGTGTAAATTGCAATTTACAGCAACTGTCATCAAAATTTTAGCCATAGTTTGCATCAGAACATCCCTCCAGAGTACAATGTTATGACAACATGACTAAACAATATGACTGTCTTATCCAGACACAATGACACAAGGACTTGTCATTCTGATTGCACTGATATGTTCATGGATACAGATATTTACTTTAGAGAGACAAACTAAGGATTTTGGGCCAGAGACTGGCTTTTGCAGGTAATCCATGGTGTTTTGCTATTTGTATGAACTGTTTTGAGAAATGCACTTGTTGTTTTGCAAATGTCAAGGATGATTCGAGAAATGTACCAAAGCGACTGAGAAAAACTGTAAATGGCCTAAAATGCACCATTCAGAGGCACCGTTCAGCTCAGCCTGGCCCACTACTAGACGCTGGCTCCATCTTGTGGACATCAGTTTCAAAATTGAAGAATATACTGAGCTGCAACGTGGACATGATATCTGTTTATTCACAGCCACCGCTTTTGTTCACACAGTCAGACTGAGCCTGCATTGAACTGGAAGATGCGCGTAGCAGGATCAGTAGTTGAGGATCTCTTAAATCTGTTATATCTATCATTGCCATTGCAAAATAGGATGAAAGCTTTAAAACAATACATGATTCTGTGTTTTTGACAATGGGATTATTTAGTTGTCTAAACTAACCATAGATCCACAAAGATTGAGGTGATTGTAGCTTTTGTTTGCAGCCATATGATATAAGCTATTTATTTCAGTTATGTGAGGGCAATTTTAAATATGCAGAACAAATCATAGTTTTACTTAATCCATTTCTCTCTATGTGACTGACAAATACAAAATGATTCAATTATAATCTGAAGTACTGCAATGCTATGAATGGAAATTGACTGCCTGTTAACAAATCCTTTATCATGATGTACTGACAGCTCCTTCTGCTCAGCTCTAATTGACAGGTGTGTCATACTTTTGGCATCAACAATACATAACATTCTTGCAGACATACATTTCGTCTCTGCATTATGATTTCAGATAAGTTAATTTAATTAATTCACTCGAAAACCCTCTGTGTGATGTCTCAAAGATCATGAAAATATCTCTGACATTTGGCATTTCACTGACATTTATCCAGACAGAGTGACCGTGGCCCTCTCTAAGTAGTTGATATAAACTATTTTTGGAGATGACCTCAAAAGATTGACAAAATGCAAACAAACTGAGAAGAGCAAATGGATTTATGATCAATATTGGCAGCAGCAGACAGACAACAGATGTCTGTCAAATTCGATTTCTCAATTTTGGATTTATTAGCCAGCAGGCAGTATGTAAAGTAATTATATTAAACAATGCAAAGTATGCAGACTTACTTATAAAATGCCTCTGTGGTAGAGTGAATCTAATAAATCAAAAGCACATCTTGTAACTCCGCAGAAGGACAGTGTGACTGCCAGAATATAGTTAAAGTTTCTAGCCTTTGGTCAAGGTGAATGACAAGGTGACAGAAACTTTTAGCTCATTTGGGTCATTTTGCAGTTAGATTATTAAACTAAGTCTGTGCCAGGTGCTAAATTGTCCTTTGAAGATATTGGGCCCTGCCATTAGTAGATTATTCTTTTAAATTTTACTTTACAGGAGACAGGCCACTGTAAGCCGCATGCATGAGAGATATATTATGACACTGGGTTTTGATGTGTTTTATGAACTGAAATGCTCCTGAACTTCATTGTTTTTTCAAGCCACTTTATATTGCATTGTCTCACAGTGTGTCAATACTGTACTATTTCATCCTCATTTCTCATCCCTGTACATATTGTAAATATTATTGCTACTATTCTATTATTATTTTATTTCTATTACTATGTCTACTGCTACATAATCTGCTGTAACAATGTGAATTTCCCCTGGCATGGGGAGAAATAAAGTACTTATCTTATCTTGATTTTAAAATGACTGTTGTTTTACTTTACACCAGTGGTTACAGTACAAAGAGTTGGAACCTGCTTGCTTCCGGGTGTTTTGTTCTTTCTTGGAAATCAGACTAAGTAATAAAGGCACAAAAAGAGATGTGTGGACAATTTAAACTATTCTGCTACACCTACAGCTGCACAATAGCCGGGACATACAGTAAACGAAAATAATACTAACAAAATACAATATGGAAGAGTAAAAGCAACAAGCGAAGAACCAAACATGGACATATGTATCCAGACTCAATCCTCAGGAAACAAACTGCAGGGGAGGAAAAAGACAAGTCCCAGGACAGCTGATGGTACGGCACAGAAAAGTCCAAGTGAAAATAGAGGACAGGGAGTTTTTAAAATCTCCGTCCTTTCAGGTCCAAGAAAAAGAAAGCCCAATATTTTTAGGGCCAAGATGCATAATTCTGTGAATCTTTTTAATTTGATGTCCATTCTCTGTGAGTCATAGCCCATTTCAAAATTGAGGGAGGGCAAGGCACCAAAGACAATTAAGACGGCTGTGTTAAACATCAGATCAAATGCAAGAAAAACATTTTTAATCAACGATTTTATTACAGAGCACAGTCTGGATCTTGTATTTAGCAGAAACCTGGTTAGATCAGAGTAACAGTGCAGCTGCTCTTATTGAGTCAACTCCTCCCAACTACATGTTTTTAAGTGAGGCCAGAGTGCAGAAGAAAGGTGTAGGAGTAGCAGTTTTGTTTAAAAACTCCCTTCAATATATGCAGCTCTGTTTTGGAACATTAAACCGATTTGAATATTTACCTCTTCAGCTGAAGTCATCTCCTCAGGTCATGCTACTGAAATACAAATACAGTGCAGACTTTCTTGATGACTTTAATGAATTGATGTCTCTGATCTGCATTGATTATGATTGTTTAATAATTGCTGGTGATTTTCATATCCGTTTTGATAACCTCCAGGACAAAGGAACTAAGGAACTGTGTCACTCTTGAAAACCTTGGACTGATTCAACACGTGACACAGGCCACACACAGTAAGGGACACATTTTAGACTTATCACAAATGACACAAGTGAAATCTTTAATCATTTTTTTTCTTTCACCTTTCTGCTGTGCTGTGGCTCAGTGTATGAGCTGACATCAATTCAATTCTAAAATTTCAAATATTATTGATTTCATTACTCACACTGAAGGGAAGGCGATTTCCTGTAAGAAAAAAATCACCATGGACAACAGACACGCTGGTCAGGAGTGGGTAAAGACAGTGTCGGAAAGATGAACAAAGGTGGAGAAAGACAAACCTGCAGGACCCTTATAACAGAGACTTCATAATTACAACCTAATTAATACATAATTACAACAATTAAAACTGAAGAATGCACGCAAGTCTTTCTTTTCTGACATTATCACCAAAAACAAAAATAATGCACGTGCTTTATTGTTGTGGTTAACATGTTAACAAACCCTCCTGTAACTTCAACAGCTGAACTTCAGTCCACCACAGCACTAACATTGCTTTGGTCAAAGTGTTTAATGGCATCCACTTAAACACAGACTGTGGCAGAATCTCCATCCTTATACTGTTGGATCTCAGTGCTACGTTCGTCACTGTCAACCACAGCATGTTACTGGACCAACTGAAGAACTGGGTGACACAGTACTACATTGGTTTGTTTCTTACCTGAAGGACAGGAACTTCTTTGTGTCAACAGGTTACTTTAAATCCAAGCAGAAGAAAATTATTAGGTGACCATGCTCCCATAAAGGCCCTGAGTGAATGTATAGAGCAAATCAGTGAATGGATGTGTCCACATTTTCTTTAGTTAAACATACTCAAAACTGAGGTAGTTGTTTTTGGACCAAAAGAGGAGTGATTAAATGTCAGCAAACAGCTTCAGTCATTACAATTAAAAAACACAGATCAGGCCAGAAATCTGGGTGTTGTCATGGACTCAGACATGACCTTTCAAAACCACATTAAGACAACTTCAAAGTCAGCTTACTATCTCCTGAAGAATATTTACAGGATTAAAGGACTTATTTCTCAACAGGACCTTGAAAACTGATTTTATTGCTTAAATTATGGTTTATTTCTAGGATTTAAATGCATGCTTTTAATGTCTACCTTTTACATTTAAATTTTTGTTATTTATTTTCTTTGCCATTGTAAAGCACTTTGAATTGCCTTGTACATAAATTGTGCTATTGGTCCAGGAGCCCAGATGGCCTACCATGCACCCCATGGTCTTTCTCACTGGACGATCTACCATATGTTCTTTGCTCAGATGTGAATTCTTGAGAGGCTTCAGATTTTTGTCTTAGACAATTCAGGTTTCCTGTAAATCGTTTGTAACAATTCCAGCGGTGACCATGAATTGTGGCTGATCTGCTCAGGAAGTAGGCTACAGTGTTCTTGCTTACGATGACTTCATGTTATTGGCTCTGCTTGCCAGCTTTGCTTGATGTCATTAAGTTTTTCAAATTTGGCTGCTGCAGTTTTGTCCTCATGAAGTAATTTGAAAGGTCCATGAGCAATTCCATCAAAGTGAATCACACAGTAAGGGCTGGCCTTTTCTTGTGGTTTATATATATAATATATATATATATATATATATATATATATATATATATATATATATATATATATATATATATATATATATATATATATACATATAAAATACAGTTTGATTTGCCAGTATTATTGGTTATAATGTGCATGGTTATAATGTGCATGGTAGGCTGTCTGGGCTCCTGGACTATATATAAATAAACTTGCCTTGCTTACCTCTGCTCTTATAATTCACCTTTTGTCCCTGTCTCTTCTGGAAGAAAGTATTCATTACAGCCATTCCCATCTTTGTTGCAAAATCTACGTCACTTCCTCAAACTATCTCCAGAATATCTCCTTTTCTGCTAGCTCACATGCTACCTATGGAGCATAACCACTAACAACACTGAACATCACCCCGACACTCTTTCTACCTCCACAACATTCCAAACAAACTCTTCCTTCAAGATAACTCCTACTCCATTTCTCTTCCTATCAAGAAAGAAAGAAAGAAAGAAAGAAAACAGTAGAGATATTAAAATTGGTTACAGGAGTACACTTTTTTTTTATTAAAAGTGTACTTCTGTAACAGATTTGAGCTACAAAAATGGTTCGTAGATTTGATCATTAGGCTTTGCACCACTATACAGTACATGCACCAAGTCAAAATGTCCATGCCAGATGCACGTTTCCTGAGTAAGTGGGAATGTCCTGCTGTCATGATTCATAAACATCTACCAATGTACAGTAATTATTCATGACTGTAACACCTCGTATGTGTGTGGGTGGGAGCTAATGGAGTCATTCTGACATGTTTCAGCAGGCAAGCCGTCTGAATCTTCCACATTGGATCTCACCATTTCTGCCACGTTTACATCATTTTATTTTCCACATGGTGGATGGTGCTTTACATGATTTCTTTTTTTCTTTTTGCAAAGGGTAGCCTACATGAGTTCACATGTTATATAGCTTCCCAGGCTGCTGATCTATAGGAACAGAGACTGAAACTTACAGCATGTAACTGAGGTGCTGCCTTACAGTCTATGAAGCTGCATAAAGCTCACCACAGCATTATAACAGGTCTTTGGTGATATAGCCTTCAAAATAAGGTTTTGTTTCTTTATGTTTTTATCATGAAAAAAATAAGTGCCGATTTAAAACATTAGCACATTTTAAAATACTTCAGGGTAAAATTCGTCAATGCATGTTTCAGGTGGGTCGTTCTTTGTTTAACATTTTTAATATTAAACCCTTTAAACCCCAAAACCCACTGGTGGGTTTGAATGGTACCATACTATTTCATTTTAAAAAACTGGCAAAATTATACCATGTATCAGTGTCAGGACCTGTGAAAGCAGAAGAACTGTTGGATTGTAAGCTTTCTGATGGTCATTGAACTATTCAAGTGTGACATGGTTCCACTGGGAAAATTAAGTAATTCTTTCCTTAAAAAAAAAAAAAAATTTGCATCAGATTTGGTAAAAAGCAAAATAATAATAACAATAATTTGCACTCCCTGGTTGAACCAAGAAGCAATGACTGACTTCGCTGCAGCCATCAGACAGGTGATTAAAATTAGGATTTATTTGACTGAACTGCAGGCTGTGTTTATGAAAAGCAGTGAGGAGACATGAATGGAAGCAAAGTAGAGAGACTGAGAGAAAAATGGAATGTACTGGGTCAAAAAAATAAATGCAGAATGACTTATAAACAGTACACAGAGTAACAAGTTGTAGGACAATACATTCACCATGGTGAAACATCTTTGAGTTGATGTATAGATCTTGGCCATTTGGCCACACATTTCATCACTCTTTCTTCTCCTTTTCCACTATCTATATGTTGCTGTTTTTAAAATTCTATCCCAGAGGACAGAACAACAACAACCTCTGGCCAGAAACCTACACACTGAATCTTTCAACCTTGTTTAGGTTGTCTCCCTGTGTGCAAATGTTACACCAAAACAGTTCCCCATCACTATTTTAGGGGAACACCACTGCTGCATCCTGGGCTTTGGTCCTCCTGATAATATGACTGAAACTGGTTTAAAGAAATACAAACAAGCCAACACAGTTTGTTCTCTGCAGAAGAAGGACAATGAAGTGATGTCAGATCATTCTGTAATGCAGAATGGTCTTGCTAAAAAGAGACAAAAAATGTAAAATATCTTTTTTTCCAGTTTTAGTAATTGACAGGAAAACTGATTGACATGATAATACCATTGTGTTGGTGTTGTTATGGAAATAATCAAAGAAAATTACCGTACAACACAGATGACATTTTGAGTTTTCTCTACTTGTCTTCACAGAGGTGCTGGACTTTACATTGCAGTAGGGTGACCAAACGTCCTGTTTTCCCAGGACATGTCCTGTTTTCACGTCCTGTCCTGGTTGTTTTTTATAAAGTGATGAAAATGCCCTGGTTTTCATTGGTTTTTATTGGGCCGCTAAAATTCAGCTATTTTGGTTAAAGTTGGATTGCTAATATAGCAGAAGTATTTTTTAGTTTTTATTTATTTATTTTATTTATTTATTTATTTATTTATTTATGATTCATTATTTATTCTAATACAGAAGAGACATTATTTCTATCAATATTTCATTTGTTATTTTTGAAACTTGTCGTAATAAAACATGTTCAGTAACCTCTGAGAAGCCTATCTGAATTTGTGTCTTTGGTTATAGAAAGCATTTGGTAATATAACAATTTTGTATCCCTACAGAGGAGGCGTGCTTTAAATGTACTGAAATTATAAGGAATCTTTGAGTAAACTTCGAGTATCTTTTGAATATCTCATTGCCGGGCCGTGTCCTGGTTGTCGGTAATCAAAATATGGTCACCCTACATTGCAGTAAAAAAAAATGAGCCCAAAATGATTAAAAATGTGACAGCGGGGGGAAAAAACACTTTGTGGAGTGGACACAGAAGGCGACTACAGTGAGTTTGTACATGAGCATGTCAGCTGGCTGCCCGTTTCCACCGGCTGCCCTCCCACGCGGTTAGAGGCGGTCGGATATTATTTTGAAAGCACTTCCGGCAGCGTGGAGCGGCTGCGTCGGCTCCAGCTTTACCGCTGTTTACTCGCCTTCTGAGCAAGTGACAGGCGGACAGGAGGAGGGAGGAGAAGTTCTTCGTAGCTTCGCCTTCTCCTCATCATCATGGAGGCTCAGGCGCATTTCTCCCGTGAGGAAATCAACAGCACGGTTTGGGAAGTTCCCGAGAAATACACGCGGCTCAAACAAATCGGGACCGGGGCGTACGGCTCGGTGTGGTGAGTGGCTCCTCGTTTACCGTAAGGCTGCACGGAGAGAGTGTGTCGTCGTTGGACTCTACTGTGTTTACACGGTGTTTAGTCTGAGCCCAGCGTTCAGTAACGTTAGCTACAGTGGCTGCATTGTGTCTGTGTGTGTGTGTGTGTGTGTGTGTGTGTGTGTGTGTGTGTGTGTGTGTGTGTGTGTGTGTGTGTGTGTGTGCGCGCGCGCGTGTGTGGGCCCAAGTTACATCCTGAACACACTGTCAACACTGGTGACACAGAACAATACCTGCATCATATTAGAACAGCTGGAACATGTCTCAGCACATAGATCATACATGTGTTCATCTGTGCAGTAACAATGCAACAGATGTGGCTGTTAGGAACGTTAAAGATGGCCATTTGCATGTCTACATGTGGTTGCATACCAGCTACAGTAAAGCACTGACCCCAGAGGAAGGGTTCATGTGTATATTACATAATGCCTATGCACAGACGTATGCACACTATATGTAATTACATAGAATAGCTTATATTATAACATGTTCTATGCATTTATATGTACATAGCTACGTACACTTATCAGGCATAACATTATGACCACCTGTCTAATATTGTGCTGGTCCTCTTTGTGCTGCTAAAACTCCTCTGACCCAGTGAGGCATGAACACAGCACCTCTGGGGATGTACTGTGGCACCGGGTTGGTGGCAGGGAATTCTGTGGGTCCTGTGGGTTGCAGGGTGGAATCTGCCTAGATCAGGCTTATCCTGGTACATCCCACAGATGCTCAATAAGATTTGGATCTGGGGAGTGTGGAACTGGGGTGAACAGCTTAGCTCTGTCGTGATCTCTGGGTCACTCCTGAGCAGTTTTTGTGGTGTGTCGGGTTGCATTATCCTGCTGAAAGTGGCATCAAGGACTGCTGTTGTCATGATTGACCTGCAATGTTGAGGTGGGTGGTACATGTCAAACATCCGCATGAGTGTCAGGACTCAAAGTTTCCCAGCAGAACATTGCATTATAACAAAATCATCGATGTAAAAAAATCTTTGTACAGATGTTAGCATCTTGTGGAGTACTGTCATATGTTAACAACGCAATACTGTCATATGTGAACAGGCATTGATATGTGCAAAATATTGCTATACAATAGAAGTCAAATGATTCGAAACTGTCACCTCTCAGTAACTGCATCATTTCTTGGTCAAACAATAGATCAGAAAACAGTGTTTTACAAGGACCATATTGCAAATACAGGCTAGAAAAACTCAATGCAACAAAAGTGAACACACCTGTTATCACTGACATACAAGTCAGAAAACCAGTGATCACTGAAACAACTTTGAGTACAGCTGTGATTTCCAATCAGTCTTAACTGCATGAACATGGCTATTAAATGAGCTGTGAAAGCCAGGACTTTATACATTTTGGGCCTATTGACTTTGTCTATATGCATACCTGTATCATGGCTCCGCATGAAAAAGAAGTGCCAGAAGAACTAAAAAATCTGATTGTGAGAATTCACAAAGACAAATAAAAGGATCCAAGACAATCAGTGAGCGACTAAGAATCTGTGAAAGTCAGTGGCAGTAATCAGGAGGTATAGAAGGAGCCATATAGTCAGAGCTGCAGCGGTCGTTCTCCTAAAATGACAGTGCTCTACTGCTCTATTACTCGAGTTCTAAAATATAGACAGGCAGGTGCTTCAGATTTATCAGGGGGTTTTCTGCTGAAACATCAGTTTCTGTGAAGCTCAGACAGTGTCAAATCAACTTTTATGAATGATATTCAGGAAAAAAACTTATTTGGTTAATCTAATCAGTTTTTTATGATACACAAAAGCAAATTCTCTACTGTTCAACTTGCAGTTATTGACATTTCAAAACTCACATCTGTCGAATACCGTCTGTCCTTGGATATAACAACTGAAGGTTATAGAACTGCAGGCCATGAATTAATCTATCTAATTCCCCTGGCAGAATTTCACCAACCTCAGACATTTTAACGATTATCTGTATTTTTAAGAACTTTATTTAATTATTTATAAACTGCCATTCCTAACACCTCTTAACTTGTGTCAAATATGATCATTTAATAATGTGTACAGTATCAAACGTGTTATCATAATGGAATATACTAAATTCCTTCCTCATATAGTGAAAAATTAAATGCATTTTGTCTAAAATATGTGTGCAATTACTGAATGTCATTAAACCTCAGAGGGCTGCACAGTGGCTTGGTGGTTAACATTGTCGCCTTGCAGCTAGAAGATCCCCAGTTCGCATTCTGGCCTGGGCCTTGGATCTTTCTGCATGGAGTTTGCATGTTCTCCCTGTGCATGCGTGAGTTTTCCTCCGGTAGTCCGGCTTCCTGAAACAGTCCAAAAACATGCTGAGGTTAATAGATGATTCTAAATTGTCCATAGGTGTGAATGTGACTGTTTGTTTCTATGTGTAGCCCTGTGATAGACTGGTGATCTGTCCAGGTGTCCCCTGCCTTCACCCTAAGTCAGCTGGGATAGACTCCATCCCCCCTGTGGCCCTAATGAGGATTAAGTGGTGTATAGATAATGGATGTATGAATTAAACCTCAGATTTAATTATTGTTCAGGTGCTGAATAAGATCCACCGAATAATCAAGCTAAGATGAATTTAGTTACGGCCAGGTTTGATGTTAAACCACACACAGTCCCACGTTTCATTTGTCATCCCATTAAGGGATTTGGGGAGATCATGTTTCTGTGTGTACTGAACAGCGAGGCTTAGTATGTCATAATAAGGAAAAAATGTAAAGTCAAAATGGAGTAATGCCCATCATAGTTGAGCTGCTGTTACCAGAACTGCAGATATTAGCTTGCCAATTATGGTTTAAACATTACAGTGTGGGAGTTATGATCTGTCAATGCTGAAAATGGCTCATGAACTGGATTCAACATTGTAATTTTCACCAAATTGCACATCTCTTATAAACTCTGTTGTGGGAAATTGCAAACAGGAGGCGAAGGACATCATAAACAGGTACATAAACAACAGCGTTTATTATACTGCATTTATTGTAGATGTATGTCTGGAATGGAAAAGCTGTTGTGTGAGACTGTAATTGTAATATCCTGCATTACTGCATCAGTGTTGTCCACAGCGCTCTGTATGAGTGATGTGTGTAATGTGTGTTGGTGGATGTGGCTCCAAATAGCCTAACAAGCCTTTCCTCCTACGATCTGGTGCCCTGCAGATCACTCCAAACACACATTTACATGTAGATGCTCAATAAACCGCAGATCAGCACTCAGTGACAGAATGAGCCCTGTTTACACTGCCTCTTTCTGAGAGTAGCTCTGCTGTTGCACAATATTTCACGCAAAGCTTCAAAGTGAGAGTGGAACCTCAAACTAGACCCTTCTCTGTCATTTTATAACTGCTCTGACTTCAAGAGTGAAATCATACTGAAACTAGCAGGCTCATGCAGACACAGCACCACGCTAATGACTTGTTATGCCATTATTCACCACAGCTCAACAACAAATGAGAAGACTAAAGAGAAAGTGGCCATTAAGAAGCTCCACAGGCCCTTCCAGTCAGAGATCTTTGCTAAGAGGGCCTACCGAGAGCTGCGACTGCTCAAACATATGAAGCATGAAAATGTGAGTAGAGTCCCAATTCATCTCCTGCTGCTTTTAACAGACTGCAGGTTTTGCTGTGTTTATGGCCTTCAAATGTCACAATTAGCACGTGTTTTAAATATGATAACATGCTGTAAATACTCATTTGCTCCCATGTCTCTGTATTTGTCACCTCCTTCCTTCATTCCAACTAGGTGATAGGACTTCTTGATGTGTTTACAGCTGCCTCAAGCCTGGATGACTTCCAGGACTTGTGAGTATTTTTTTCACCTTATTAGCCATTGCCTCCAGCAGAGTCAGACAACACTTCGAGTGATCTTCAGGTTTATTACTCATCTGCAGAGACACCTGCAGGACCACAGAGCCATCGGAAATGAGCACTATTTTCTGATCTGGGGGATAAACAGTAGGTTTGTCTCCAGAGGGATGAAAGCTCATTTTATTTAGCCTACATTCTCTTGTCACTTTTTTTTGACAGGAGCATATCTGGTCACACTGTTGGATATGCTGTGACCAGTCCCTAGAACATTGCAAGAGTCTGGAAAAGTATGAACATGTCTTCAGATCTTAGGGCTTCTTAGGAAAAATATGGGCCTCCAAGAAAGAACCCTCCCTAAACTGGAAGCACACTGTTGTCTCAAATATCACTGAATGCTATTTGCTTATGTCTTCAGCTTTCCAATTAATAACAACCCCAGACAGGGATTTCCACATAAGGATGGTTAATTAATAAGTATTTCAGAGAACCAGAGGATTCTAAGCTTCAGTCTGCATGAAGTACATTCATGCAATGTCCCATCTAATGATTAATATACTGTGACATTGAAAATTATTAGTAGAATTTATTTTGATTTAACTGGGTGGTTGTTTGCTTTTTACTCCACCAAGGAATGCGGTGGAGTTATGTGACGATCGACGTACATTTGTCCTTCTGTTAATCTGTGAATCTGTCTGTTAGCAACATTACTCAAAAATGGATGAATAGATTTGAATGAATTTTTCAGAGAAGGTCAAAAATGAGACCACTTGATTAGATTTTGGCAGTGATACAACTTATAGTCTGGATCCACGGATTTGTTCAAAATTTCTGTGTCATTGCGAGATAGCAGCATGGTGTCACTGTAACTATGACAACAAGTGAACGCTATAGCAACTGCCTGCTGACGATCACATGATTGTGATCCTACTAAAAAACCACCAATGAGGACATATTGTCGGAAATAATACAACGACTGAGCAGCCTTGGCGGAGTACTGCGCTCTGAGTGCTTTTCTTGTCTGAAAATAGTTTAGTGTGCTTTATGAACACATCAGACTATTCAGTTCAGTTCAATTTTATTTGTATAGCACAAATTGACAACATGTAGTGCTTAGCATAGTAAGGTACAGACCTTGTGAATTTTAAACAAGAAACACAGAAGCCAACAATCCATAGCTGCCTTCCCTATGAGCAAACAGTAAGCAATTGTGGGATGGTACAAATCTTAGGCTGTAGCACATGACAAGTATACAATAAAGAGGAGGAATACTTTATTTTGAAGGTTATCGAAACATACCTAAGTACATGTAGCTCCTTTATGAAAATGTGAGACGACACAGATAATAGCAACAAGTAGGAGTAGAAATTACCAGTAGGATGATCTATTGAGGCAAGAGAAGCTTTTTCTTGTGCATTATTTGTGATCTTGGCTCAATAAATCTCTTGAATCATGTTTGGAGTTTTGGACAGAGGAAATCATCTTACTGTCCATCTAACTATCATCTCGCTCCAATCTCTTTTTCTCAGCTACCTGGTGATGCCTTATATGTTCACGGACCTGTCGAAGGTGCGAGGTCATCTCTCGGAAGACAAAGTCCAGTTTCTCGTCTACCAGATGCTCTGTGGACTCAGGGTGAGTCTAAGGAGAAGAGGGTCTTTCCTCAACTTCACATTTTATTAAGCATCAGAAGTACATTAGTGTAACTGACCAGTTAAAGTTTCACTGAATACATTGCAAGGTCCCCTTCAGGAAAAATAAACAGTCATTGTGGAATCATGCCGTAATTTAGAGTGAATTTTGAGAGTGGTTTGAGCCTAAGTGTTATAGCTCAAACTTAGGCTCAAACTCTTCTAAAAACTTTATTTTGAATTTAGTTACACTACCATTCAAAATTTTGGGGTTTGGTTGCACAAGGGTTTTCTAATCATCAATTAGCCTTTCAACGCCATTAGCTAACATAATGTAGCATTAGAACACAGGAGTGATGGTTGCTGGAAATGTTCCTCTGTACCCCTATGGAGATATTCAATTAAAAATCATCCGTTTCCAGCTAGAATAGTCATTTACCACGTTAACAATGTCTAGACTGTATTTCTGATTCATTTATTGTTATCTTCATTGAAAAAATGCTTTTCTTTCAAAAAATAAGGAAGTGACCTCAAACTTTTAAACATTAGCATATCTAGCAGCGTGGCTAATAATAGGCTTATTCAAATACACAAAAGGATGTGAAATAAAAATGTCTGCGACATGCTCTGTTTCTCTTTGCAGTATATTCACAAGGCTGGAATCATCCACAGGGTAAGTACAAGTCAATGTGCCATTGTAAAGAGCCAACACTCAAGTTGGGTGAAAAATGTCTATGCTTTGGAAGCTTTCCATTTTTTGGTCATTGATAAATTCACCTCAGGAGGGAAATTCTATTGTGTGCAGTAGTTTGTCCTGTACATTTTTCTGTGTCAGACTGTAGACTTGCATTTCTCTGTGTGCTTTTTGGAGTGTTTATTTAGTTCGTCATCGTTAACACGTCAAATCAAACCCTGCCCTAACAGGTAGGATGAGTTCACTACTTTGATGTCTGATTGCAAGTCTAGAGATGTCAGGCCACACCTTTCAGCTCCAGTGTCAAGACCTGTGAGTGTATGTGTGGAACAGAGAAAGTAGTGTCAGACCAGTACTTAAACGTATAAATATATCCCAATTCCCTCAATTTTTCATCGATCCTCACTCACTTGATCCAGAAAACATTCCGGACCACCATCTTGAAGGCTATCTCAAAGTTCTTATTTCTGCTCTCAGGAGCAGAGAGATCTCTCAGAAGACATTAGTATAAATCAGACCATCTTTCCCAGAAGTCTAGTATCAGATCGACACACCCTTTTACTGGAAATCGTTTAGTGATCGGACGTTACAACAAATCTGGCTGCTTTACAAATGACAGATTCAGGTCAGAACACAGATCAAATTATGAGATCTGTATTACGCATATGCCTCATTAGGAAGCAAACACAACTTTCACCCTTTATCATTGATTTTTCTTTTCATTTTTATTCATTTTATCTTTTCAGCCAGTTTCATGGATAATCTTCAACCAGGGCTGATTAAAAAGCTCTAACAGTATACCTACAAAAATCAAAAACTGGACTGGATTTTTAAATTTGGCCACTCTCTCCGTCAATGACACTCCCAGTTCTTCTGGAAGTAAACGTGTCAAGCACCATTTGTGACGGACACTGAATCTGTGAAACTGTGTCAAAACAGTGAACCTTCCACCTGATTTTCATTTTGAGGAACAGGAAGAAGTTGCAAGGAGCTGAAGTGAGGTAGGCAGGGAAAGACAATGTGTTGTTGTGGTTAAAAAATCCCGGTGTGTGACCAGACGGACAGTGCATTGGAGTACTCGCATCACACCACAGCTCAGGTCATTTGCACAGAATGTTTTCCCTCAGACACCTCAGGATGTTACTGTAGACCTCTACCTTGACAGTCCAACCAAGAGGGATGAATTCACAGAGTACAACCGCATGAATGTTAAAGAAAACAACAAGCATGCTCGTGGTGCTCCTGATGTAATGCACCTCGTCCAGTTTCGGAGATCGGCGATTTTCCACTGTGAAAATTACAGTTTCCTCTCTTGGGCTGCCGAGGGACATCTATGGAGGGTTCTTCACAGACTTGGGGAGATGACAACATTTACATCATGTGGATGCACAAAGTATAAAGGCCAATTCATGCTTTCTGCACACGTTCAGAAGATCTGAAGTGGTACGCATGACGTCACCCTTCACTGACGGTAGCCAAACTGTACATGTGCCAAGGAAACCAATGGTGCTCAAAACAGGTTATTGTTATGAGGAGAGACTTTATCCACACGATTAGATTTTAAAATTAAAAGAGTTTGAATTGTAGAAGTTGCTGCAAGACTCTGAAGGTCTTTTGATTTGCACGTCTTCAAATCAAACACAGTAGGAAGTTCTAACTACTCCAGAAATCATGTACTTTGTTCACCCACTGTGCTGAGCACATCTCTGGAATAATCAGACTGAAACAGTGCTGCAGACCTTGCAATGCACTGACGAAGATCTATTGTGTTATGAACCAAATATGCGAGGGGCATGTCTACTGTCCACTTCAAAAATCTGCATCAGTCTGCACACAGGGATGTGCACACTTCTGAAATTGTCTCACCATAATGTGGATTATTACTCATACACTACTGTTCAAAAGTTTGGTATCACTTAGAAATGTCCTTATTTTTGAAAGAAAAATAGTTTTTATGTAAATTAAATGAATCAGAAATACAGTCGAGATTTTGTTAATGTGGTAAATGACTATTTTAACTGGAAACAGATGATTTTTAATGGAATATCTGCATAGAGCTACATAGGCCCATTTCCAGCAACCATCACTCCTGTGTTCTAATGCTACATTGTGTTAGCTAATGGTGTTGAAAGGATAATTGATGATTAGAAACCCTTGTGCAGTTATGTTAGTACATGAATAAAAGTGTGAGTTTTGATGGAAAACATGAAATCGCCGGGGTGACCCCAAGCTTTTGAACGGTAGGTTTTGAACAGGAGTGATGGTTGCTGGGAATGTTCCTCTGTATCCCTATGGAGATATTTCATTAAAAATCAGCTGTTTCCAGCTAGAATAGTCATTTACCACATCAACAATGTCTAGGCATTATTTTTGATTAATTCAATGTCATCTTCATTGAAAAAATGCTTTTTTTTTTTTCAAAAATAAGGCCATTTCTAAGTGACCTCAAACTCTTGAACAGTAGTGTATTTTCTTCTTGCATTTTTTCATGCATCTCTCCTTGCGTCTAAGTCCCTCTAATTGAAGGTGTAATGAAAGGAAAGCAGCAAGTGAGAAAAACCTGGATGTTTTTAATGGACTCGAGATATACCCTACATCAGACATATTAAATGCTTTTGTAATCTGTTTGATTACACTGTTTAACCCTATAGAAGCCAGTGTAGCGCCGGTGCTACAATTGTATATTCATTTTTGATTAGTGGTAGATTTGGAACCAGATAGATGGATCATTCTTTTTGCGTATACAATCTGGGGAGTTGTAAAATCTGAGGAATTGCAGTAACATTTCACACGTTCTCCAGGTCTCAGAGCGTTTTTTAATGCAGTGATGGGTTTGTAAAAATACACAATAAAGCACACGTAACAAAAATCGTTATAAACGAGACCACGGGATATTGTACAACTTTTTTTACATTTGCAAATTTGAGGGATACATCTATGCTATTTCTGTATTTTGAAATATACGTGACCACAAAAAAACAATTTTCATTTTTTAGGCTTATTGCACTTTTAAGCAAACTGTTGTCATAGTTAAGGCATAAGTCAATACATACTATTAAAATTTGGGATATCAGGGTTATATTGATGTAAGGCAAATAAAAACACTCCAAAAAATTGCACTACAGTATGTAAGAATATCTTCCTGGCAGGCTTGCATAATGGTAGGTCTTAATGAACTACAGGTAATAGTTCTAGCTTTGTAGCTGCAGGATCTACTAAGAAATCTACGTTTTTATTTCCAAGTTTGAAAAATGTATATTTTGAGTAATGAGCGATGTAGCTTTTTGATCTTAACATATTAATCCATTATGCTATTTTTTAACTCTGATATTAGTGTGTTTTAGTGGAGCTATGAACAGCATGTCACAGTACTGACTGGAATTCTGTGGTGTGTTTTATGGACTGCTTATAGTTGAGTCACCATTTAGCCCCTGTTTAAAATACCGTGCAGTGAGAACAGCTGAGCGATGTTAGACCACCCGGTCTGCAAGCAATGAAGCTCTTGCTGTCTCTAGGAAGAGTGTCAGCATGATAATTATGATTTCTTGTTAATTACTACGTGCAGTAAGTAACCATCACTCAGCTCGTTTTCTTTTACAGGATCTGAAGCCTGGAAACTTGGCTGTTAATCAAGACTGCGAACTAAAAGTATGTATTTCTGAGAATTACACAAGAAAGCACCACAACACATAAATGACAGAAAAATAACAGAATCCAGCTGGTAACTTTCCCTTTAATTAGCAAAGGATGAAGAATGTGAATTTATGTACAGTTATACCGTGTTGCTTGAAAATGTTATTGTAGAAGCATGTTATTTTTTTAGCTAGTGAGTATGTGAAATTAGTGCATATGCGGTATTAACCGTTGAACATAAAGTAACGCATGTAAAACTAAAGATCCTTTCAAACAATGTATAAACACATTTCTATGACAGTACACAGCAGAAGTGAGTACACTGCTCTGCAAAATCACTTCAGCATCAAAAGATTTTAAACTGCATCACCTCTTAATAATTACATTATTTCTAAGTTCAACAGTAATGCAGTTTCTTTTATGAACAATCAAAACAGATATTTCAGAAAAGCTATGGGTCATTCCAGAATTGGAGGACATTTGGGCTTCAAAATTTTTGAAAAATAAACCTCTTTTACAGTTTTCTGCTACATACTCATCAATAATAGGTGATAAACTATCAGTGACTTGATTGGCTCAGCTTACACATTAATTGTACCATTTTCTGTTCAATGTTTTATTTGTTGTTTGCTAACCCTACTCTAATCACAGTAACAGGGTTGCTAATCCATGCTAGTGTTATCAGAAGTAGAAACTAGATATTTATCTAGCTGTTACTGCTGACCAAGAGGACAAACTCACTGATGGAAAAAAGTTAAAAGAATTTATCTTATCCTGGTAATATTCATAACAAGGTTACATGAGGTAGAGTGAGACATTCAATGAAGGCTGACAATGTTATGAAAATATGAAAAATAGAAGAGAGGCCATAGCTTTGCTTTACCCATTCTTTTGGAAAACAGTTTGATAATGTTAATTCTAGCATTTCATGTGATTCACTGTTTTCTTCTTCTTCTACCAGCTAAAAAGGTTATGCTAACAGGGTTGTTGTGGGACACACGTTCCATGCATAATAATTATTATATAAGATGTTATATTGATTTTTAAAAAATCCCCACAATTACAAGAGACATCAATGAAAAAAAAATTTAAATCAGGAGATATAAATTCCACTTTAACTGTTTTACTTGAGATTCAATTTGGTCATCAGGGAGGTAGGACAAGAGAAAAATGTCATTTTAGAGGGAACTCCAGACTTATTTGGTATTTTTTAAAAAAAAAAATGTTTTCAAGCATTCTTTTCATCAAGGTTTTTTTTAGATTTGGTCTCAGGACAAGTACATTTACACAACAACTGTATGTTTTAGTATTTTGTACACTGATTATTTGTAATTTGATGAGTGGTATGCAAAATGTTCTCCATTTCTGGAATGACCCCTATATTAAAAATACCAACTAAAAATCAGTGGGGACACAGTTGCAGCAATAAACAGGAGGTACAGAATGAGCCATAGTACCCCTAATCAGAGCTGTATCTCAGAAATAAAAGGTCTACTGACTTTTGTGTTTAGTTCCCACTGTGCAGCCTGCTTTCTGTTTTAGTAAATCTCAACTGTTAGTTTTGCAGTAGAGCAAATGGCTACTGTTCAACCTAGAAGTGGTGCAATGACTGTGAGGTGATATGAATTAGAATCATTTGACGTTTAAATGATATTTCACTGCTGTTATGTGCTCCATATGCAGTGCTCATGTTTAATTAGCAGACTGTGATCGGTTTCTTTGCTGCTGATACAGATCCTGGACTTTGGGCTGGCTCGCAGTACTGACGCTGAGATGACCGGCTACGTGGTGACCCGTTGGTACCGGGCGCCTGAGGTCATTCTGAACTGGATGCACTACACCCAGACTGGCAAGACAATTGTAGCAGTTCCATATTCTTACCTCCGTCCTCGCTGTCGTCTGAGTAATGAGTTGGCGTGTCGGTGCTGTGACTGTAACTTTGTGATGTTTGTCGTGTGAAAACATCCCAACTTCAGCTTTAGATTGTATGGTACCTTATGGTTCAGCAGGTTTTATAATCCTACAGCCTGTTCCTGAAATGCATTTTAAGTTGCATGGATGACATTCTGAAAAATAAATTGCGTTTTTCAGTGGTAACAGATGACACAGATGGGTCTGACAGCTGCCTGATAATGCTGAGACTCAATGACAGTATTGGCACCGCAATTAATCTGACGTTCCCAGGATTTATGTTTCTTTTGGAGATCGTGGTTTTTCATTTTGTAAACAGTTTCTACAGAGTGGAATGTAGCACAGAAAGCAACTCTGGCAGGCTTACGCCCTGCATAGGATAGTATTACTCATCACATATCCCCCAGTTAGCAGCACCACTAATTCAGCTCTCTGTTGTGAAAGGGAACTTTGCTCTGGCATATAAATGCCACCTTCCTCATCTCTACTCAGCCAAACTTCAAAGACTCTTATTGATGTGTATGCTGCTTGGGTTTTCACTCACTTTTTTTCCTTTGCTGTTCATTCTAGTGGACATCTGGTCTGTGGGCTGCATCATGGCAGAAATGATCAATGGAAAAACCCTGTTCAAAGGAAAAGACTGTATCCTCTCATCGGTGTTGTCTTTTTGATCAGCTGTTTAAGACTGTATAATGTTAAATGAATTTCCATATACAAAGATAAAAACACACTGCATGATTCCCAAATTACCCAATCAAACTTTAATATCACTTCATCAAACTGATGTAGTGTTAAAGGAGACTGACAGCCACTTGATGAAACAACAACAGTTTTATTTGATGCAGAGTGCTATAACTCAGACACAAAATGGTGCAGAAAAGGCGATTACAGAATATGACATGAAGCAAAAGCAGTGTGTTTCCTGAGGCAGCATCCAGTGCTGCTTTTGCTCCACTACATTATATGCATTTCAACATGTTTTATTTTTGTTTATGTTCTTTTTCCACTCAATACACTTTCCTGATTTATAGGGCCTGCTCGCAAATAAAGAAGTCAGTGCTTCATCAAGTGGCTGTCATCTTCCTTTATTACTCAGCTTTATGGGCCTGCTTGGAAACCCTACTTTCCACTGCCTCTGTGTGGACATTTGCTTACCAAACAACCACGACAGTTTTAAAAGTCCTTGATTGGAACCCCTTTACTACCAGACATGGACCAACTGACTCAGATCATGAAAGTGACTGGAGTTCCTGGACCAGAGTTCATACAGAAGCTGGATACTCCAGAGGTAAGATGCATTACAGTATGCGTATGTCATAAATATTCAGATATCTCCTGAAAGTACAGTTTGATAGAAATCTCTGTTACCAGTGGCGATTGTTTTGCTAAAATTCACAATCTATCCGCTGTTCATTTTGCCTACCGGAAGCTTTACCAGTAGAGGTCAGTGAAGTATAACATTTGTCCTGAGGGTGGCGCCAGAGGAAAAGACAGAGCATTAACAAACGCATGTATCAAGATATAATAATAATAATAATAATAATAATAATAATAATAAAGAATGAAGGTAAGGTAAGACAGGATTTCAGTGGTTTTCATGTTGTTTGCATCTCTTATTTTGAAATTCATGGTTCTTACTGTATTTGATGCAGATTCCTGATACTAGGAATTGTCTTGGATTTATGCTCAGCAGCATACTAACAAGGTGGTTCAGTAATGGTTTTAACAGCTCTTAAATAATACCGGAACTTGTGTTTCAGTTAATTTGACCCAGTTCTACACTCATCTGTAATATAATATGAGAGAGGTTTTGGAAAATGCTACATTGATTTAATCTAATTTCATGCTGCTCTTTGAATATTTTTTTGCATAGAATATGAACGGCAGGTTTTATCCCCCACCATTTACACTACCGTTCAAAAGTTTGGGGTCACTTAAGAATGTCCTTTTTTTTTTATTTTTATTTTTATTTTTTTAAATAAAAGCATTTTTTCAATGACGATATCATTAAATGAATCAGAAATACAGTCTAGACATTGTTAATATGGTAAATGACTTTTCTAGCTGGAAACGGCTGATTTTTAATGGAATATCTCCATAGAGGTACAGAGGAACATTTCCAGTAACCATCACTCCTGTGTTCTAATGCTACATTGTGTTAGCTAATGGTGTTGAAAGGCTAATTGATGATTAGAAAACCCTTGTGCAATTATGTTAGCACATGAATAAAAGTGTGAGTTTTCATGGAAAACATGAAATTGTCTGGGCAACCCCAAACTTTTGAACAGTAGTGTATACTGTTATTGCTCTTAATATACACATACAAAACCAGTCAAAAGTTTGGACACACCTTCTCATTCACTGGTTTTTATTTAATCATTTTCTACGTTGTAGATTAATACTGAAGACATCAAAACTATGAAGGAATACATATGAAATTATATTGTAAACAATGAAATCTTAATCTCCAGCATTAATCTAAAATGTAGAAAATAATAAAAAGTTTTAAAAAGCATTGAATGAGAAGGTGTGTCCAAACTTTTGACTGGTAGTGTAGGTATATGAATGTGAGATAATATCAACGTATCCTTAAATGTGTGTAATTTTTGCAAGGTGGGGATACATGAATACAGAATATGACGTACATGTTACCAATCAAGTTCAACAGTACACAGTTAAGAGGTCATTAATGCACAGGCTAATAGCTAACAATCAGTTGATGCGGGTTTTATATGTTTTTATATTAAATGCATTTATACTGAGATTATTGACACCCACAGTTTTTTGATAAGTTCAAATGCACATTTATGGAATAATTCTTGTGCATGTTTACAGAAACACAAACTGTCCTGTGGCTGCAAAAGTGCATACATAATAATATTGACTGTTGTCTACATTTGCATTACAGTTTTGCCAAGTTTTGCTTGTTTATTTAACTTTTAAAAAAAAAAAAAAACTCTTAATCGCACTTTATTTACCTCTTCTCCCTAAAACAGGCCAAAAGTTATATGAAAGCCCTCCCTCGTTATCCCAGAAAAGACTTCTCAGCGTTGTTTCCAAGGGCCAGTGTACAGGGTAAGTTCAGCCACATCCTTTTTCTTCGGCTTGGCGCTTTCACACATTTTTTAACTTTTGATCACATTTAGTACACATCCAGGTCTACCACAGCAGACTAGGTTCAGGATTTAGTCCATTTTATTTGTAAGTAATGTTAGTTTTCTATCAGATCTTTGAATGATGATAATGATGCTGCCTGCTCCCTGTTTATGATAGCTTTTCCACTTAGAGCTCTATTCATGTCTTTGTCATTGGATTAATTGCTTCTTTTTTCTTTCTTTTTTTTGCATATTTTAGAATCAAAATCTGTTTCATTAGATAGGTACAAAACAAATAATACAAAGTGCCTGTTACCAGCATAATTTGTCTTTGTCTTTTGAAAAGCAATTACATTAACTTGCCATGTGTCCATATGTTCAATAACTTTTTTAAAAAATTGATGGGTTTTATATTGGATCAAATTGCTGCATCGTTTCGTATTCCTGACCGTTTCCAGGTATTGATCTGCTGGAGAAGATGCTGGTTCTGGATGGAGACGAGAGGCCCACGGCTGAGCTAGCCCTGGAACACCCGTACTTTGACAGCCTTCGAGACCCAGACGACTTTCCTGAGCCGGCACCGTACGATGACAGCCATGACAACGACACATTGTCCCTGGATGAGTGGAAGCGTAAGTAAACAGGATTAGAAAGAAATGGTCAAATCTTCATAATAATAATAATGATATAATACAGCTCGCAGATTTTTATTACAGCATAGATATAAAGATTTATGTGGGTCATTCCAGAATTGGAGGACATTTGGGCTTCGAAATTTTTGAAAAATAAACCTCTTTTACAATTTTCTGCTATATAATCATCAATAATATGTAGTAAACTATCAAAGGCTTGATTGGCTCAGCTTACACGTCAATGGTACCATTTTTTTTAATGTTTTATTTCTTGTTTGCTAACCCTACTCTAATCATAGTAACAGGGTTGCTAATCCATGCCAATGTTAGCTTTTTCTCAGCAGTAGAAGCTAGATATTTAGCTAACTGTTACTGCTGACCAAGAGGACAAGCTTACTGATAGAGAACAGTAAAGAAAAAAGTAAAAAGAATTTGTCTTATCCTGGTAATGTGCATAACAGGGTTGCATGAGGTAGGGTGAGACTTTCAATCAAGGTTGACAATGTTTTGAAAATATGAAAAATAGAAGAGAGCTTTGCTCTACCCATTCTTTTGGAAAACTGTTTGATGATGTTAATTCCAGCGTTTTTTGTGATTCACTGTTTTCTTCTTCTTCTACTGGCTAAAAAGGTTATGCTAACAGGGTTGTTGTGGGACACGTATTCCATGCATAATAATTATTTAAGGTATTATTTTGATTAAAAAATGTTCCCACAATTACAAGAGACATCAATGAAAAAAATAATACCAAAAAAAGGAGATTTAAATGTCATTTTAACTGTTTTATTTAGGATTCAGTTTGGTCATCAATGGTGTTGAAAGGCTAATTGATGATTAGAAAAGCCTTGTGCAGTTATGTTAGCACATGAATGAAAGTGTGAGTTTTCATGGAAAACATGAAATCGTCTGGGTGACCCCAAACTTTTGAACGATAGTGTACATCCTGTTGCAGGATTTTTGTTCATGTGAAAATGATGAATAATAGTTAATGTGGCAGTATGTCTTTTCCAGCTTCCTCTTCAAAGATTTATTGATGTTGTGAACATGCTGCACATATACAAAGCAAATATTTCTCTCCTTTTGTCCATAGGGTTATGTTTCAGAGAGGTGAAAAGCTTTGTGCCATTCCCACGACGGGACTCCAAGAGGAAAAACACCCTGACTATGTCTCCATGATGTGATGAATGTCATGTAACTACTGATGTCCCAACCAACCCACATACAGCCAACGGTGCCCTTGTATATTCCAACCCTGGATTCACTCTTTTTCTTTTACTCTGGAAATATTTGGATTTTGAATCAGTGTTCAGAAGAGTGATTATTTTAAAACTATCCCTTCATCTTTTTTTTTAGTAATGTGAAATTGTTTCCTAAATGGAGATTGCTCTTTGTGTTACGCGTTCCCTATCAGTGAATTGTGTTGCAAATGAATTGTGACTAAATGCTGCAGGGTTGCCTGCAAGATTTACTGTAATATTGTTTTCCAAATAAACAATAAGACAAAATGCGAAAGGTTATTCTTTGCCGCAGATAGGAAATTGTGCTACAGCAGACAGATTAAAGGAAAAGATTCCCGTGTAATTAGCATAACTAATCAATGACAGTAGTTCAGTCTTGAGGTGATAATAGCATCTTGATAAAGTAAACAACAAAAGTGAGTAACCTTCTGTGGAACACATCACAGTAATTGCATTTATTCCAAGTAGGTATTTTCTCTTATTAAAAATTGAAGAAAACAAAAAATGTTTAGATGTACCACATTATAAACAAGGACCCTACAGTAGGAACTTAGTGCAACAATAACCAATATCGCTTTCATTTCTAACATTTAATTTTTATTTTTTATTTTTTTATCTTTCTTTATTATTGATGACAGAGGCAATCCTCAGCATGAAAGACACCAAATTTCTGGAGAGACAATGTTATTTAGCTGCTCTTTGACAGGAGAGCTGTGTTTATCTCTTTAAAACACCTCAAAGGGCTTCGATTGGATTTGGGTTGGGCAACATCCTTTGTTTTCGTCATTAAAAACCCTACTGTGATTTTGTCAGTGTGCTTTGGATCGTTCTCATGCTGGAATATTCCTGTTCTGCAAAGTTTCTGCAGACTCTCAGTCATCTTGTCAGCCAGTATTTTGGAATATCCACATACATTTATGGTGCCATCTACAAGTATCATCTCTCCAGCATCTTTTGCACCATTGCAGCCCCATATCATCACACTCCCACCTCCTTACTTCAATATCATTTGACCAGACTGAGTCCAGAATTCATCAGGCTTCCTTTGATGCCACTTTGCAAACTTTTATCTTGCTGTTTGTACTTTTCTTGGGTGTCATTTACACTGTGTGCTTCTATACCAACTGGTAAGTGCTGGAAATGTGTTTCCCCTGGTTTTTAGTTGGTCCGCGATCATCCTGTATCCTTTTTTATTTTGTGAATTCTCACTATTACATTTTTCAGTTCCTCTGACAGTTCTTTCCCATGTGGATCAATAATGCAGGCATGCGAACAGATACAGCCCATAGTTCCAAAACTGAAAAAGCTCTGGTCTTCACACACCATTTTATGACTATGTTTTGAAGTTGAGCTTATTGGAAATCACAGGTTTGCTGAATTTGGTTTCAATAATCACAGGTTTTCTAATTTGTATGTCAGTGATCACAGCTGTATTCACTTTTATTGCAATGAGTTTTTACTTTTGGAGCTTGTATTTACAGTGTAAGTACTTCACTACTGTGTTTTTCTTAAGATGCAGTTCTCTTTTTTTCAACTAAGAAATAATGCAGATATGGAAAGGTGATACAAGTTTGACTCATTAGACGTTTAGGTGATATTGCACAGGTCTGTTCAACTTCTCTTGTATTCTGTATGTTGTAAACGTGTACAGATTAAGATAAAGTTCAGGTTTTGCCAATGAATGAACCAAAAGATACTCAGCTACTGTGTGAAAGTGCAATATGTCACCAGTGCCTGCTGGAATGTCTGTGCCTGACAGTGTGCATGAACTAATTCATTTATTCACGCCTTTCCTTGTGGATCCGTATTGCTCGACTGTAATGTCTGCCAGGCTGTAGACATCATGTACACTCGCACTAAATTCTCTATCAAACCCATCTTTCTGGCATGTGGCATTGCTTGAATATGTATTTGAGAGGTTCAGGGCATTTAGAAACTGCTTTATTATGGTTAACATTACATTATGGAACTTAATTGGGCTTCATTATAATTCATCTGTTCATCTGTAATCCTGTGCTGGACATCTCTGCTGCCCATGAGACGTGTTAATGACGTGTTACATACAAATGTAAAAATAATCTTACTTTTTTCCCCTCAGTAGCTGAATTGTGTTTCCACATATTGTAGAATAAACAACTTCATTCATGAGCATGCATGTGCGTGCACATGTTTTGTGAGTGACTTGACACCTGTAAGGCTTCCAAGAAAGCCTCTAGGTGTAGTTCAGTGTGTTGTTTTGAAAGGGCTGAATTGAAGACTACACATTTAGAAGACACGAGGGTGCTCTAAGGTCAACACACTGTTATTCTGTCATTGACTCTGGTAAGTAGCTTGCGCGCGAAAATCGTTGTATGGTGACGTTAAGGGGCGGGCTGACCTGGTATCACTGTGATGTCATCAAGGCAACAAACGGGAGGGCTGAAGAGAGCGAGGGGGCCACGTCAGTTTCAAAATAAAAGCCTATACAAGAACGTAAACATGAAAGGTATTAAAACTAGACCGCTTGAGCTACAAAAACAATGTAGTATTTTGAAGGTAAATATAGAATATGCCGTAGAAAGACAAAACAAACTGTCACTTTAGAAATAAACTTATTTATTAAATCAAAGTAGTACAATTTAAGGTATGGGATTTCTGCAGCAGTGACATAGTTCTTCATATGGATGCTTCCCATAGCTACATATAGAAGGTGACCTCTCTAATCATTAAATTAATTAACAAAATATGACAACAGGAAGCTGAATAACAATGAAAACACATTTTATTGTTTTGTTGTAATAAACTGTGGTTAGATAAGTTATCATTAGCCTATGGACACAGCATGTTTGCTCAGATTATTATTAGTTATTTATTTGGAGTATTGTGTTATGGGATTTTATGGAGGACCATATCCTCCTCATCAGCAACCGCATTTCTTCCCCTCAACTATTTAAAGAGTCGGTCATGCAAATTACAATTTAATGAAATTTATTAAAACAAGTATTCCTAATGCAGACCTTTACATAAATAGCTATGTAAATTCAGGCATATGGGTTCTGTGAAGCGTCTTGAGACAATTTGAATTGTAACTGGCGCTATATAAATAAAATTTAATTTAATTTAATTTAATTGTAATTAATGGGGAACGTAGGATAAGTATGGACAGTGGGATGACCTTACTTATCACAGTGTCTCATATATTGAATTCATTTTAAACTAAAATAACTTGAAAGTGGTGCATTTATCAGGTTAAAATCTAAGGTATGTAAAGATCCCAGCAAACCCTTTGTTATACAGATCAAACATCCCTGGTAATGGCAAATTATAGCAGGAAGTAATAAGACAACACGGAAATTAATAACTCAAAATACAAGTGCAATGAAATCAATTACAGCACACAAAAGTCAAGAGTCAATTTTATACTCTTTTCACCCTTTTTCCCATTTTGTTAATGTTAAATCAAGACACCTGGTACTTTCAAAATAGGACACTGCTGAATATTTTTGATAGGGAAAAAATGGGGGATCATAAAATCCATGCTGCCTTAAAAAAATTTACATTTCCTAAATTGGGTCAAATATAATTTATCCTTAATGTATATAAGCTAGCTTGTTGGAACTATTTGTAGGTATTTTGCTTCTTCTCCTAATGTGCACATAATAAATAAATATAAAACATACAAATATTTTTAAATTATGGTTGTCAATTACCAAATATTTTCATTGCTGATTAATCTCTTGATTATTTTCTCAATTTATTTATTAATCAAGAGGTGCCTTGGGATTGAAATATATATTTAGGTGGAGAACAGGCCAAGAGAGCACATTGCTGTAAAATAACAGAAGATCAAAAATCAGGCATGACAGCAGCAGACACCGGACAAAAGTAGAGCACATGAAACCAGCTGGGGCATAAAGACACACAAGTCAAAATCCAGTTTAGAAATAGAAGTTTCACCCTTCAGCTTCACATCTTCTGAGCAGAGCTTTGAACTCTTCAAATGAGACAAGACAATAAAGTGTATTCTGAAGGTTATTCCATATACTAGGGGACCACAATTAGAACATGTGCTGATAGTTGATAGAAAATTACACTATTAAGAAGGAGTTTAGTGTGTCTGTAGGCTGAATGAAATGGATAACAACATTCAAATAAATACTGTTCCCATAGTCTAAAACACTTTCAAATGCAGCCAGTACCAGTGTTCTCCTCACTGTTCAATTAAGGCAGACCCTATTTTGATAATAAAAACTCAGTGTAAGCTTCAGGGTTTTTTTTTTGTTTTTTTTTTTTTTAACTATGTATGTGTTACTAGAGAGCCTGCTAAAGAGAGCCTATTATGCAACCAGATACCCAGGCCCTTGTAAGAAGATACTTTTGCAGTTATGTATTGGCTGCCTGAGAAATCTGGAAGTGAGTTTTCTTAGCATTGACATGCAACCTTAGTTCATGCAAAGAGGCCTGCAACTGTTGAAAGGCAGTCATGAACTCATTTCCCATAAACAGGGCGTGTTGACAAGACAAAACTCGGTGGTGCTTAGATTCTCTGGTTAAATGTATTTAAGGTGTTTTGATAGAGAAACAAACACATCTTGCAAAGAAAAAAAAAAAAACGGCCATTATTTTGAAATGTGCAACGGACGCTGTGTTTCACTGTGGCTGCTATCATTAGCACTCTGGGCTCCAAACAGCCAACTAGCCGGAGGAGGCTACTGCCTCTCCTTCTCACTAAACTGGGTCGACAATAAGCTGTTTGTCAGGCTCTTAATGCAAATATACCAGTCTTGTTTTCAGTGAGCCTTTGGGATTGATTGCTTGCCTCCCAAACGGTGTGTTGTGAAGAAACGGGGACGTTATAAAATTAACCGGCTGGAGCAGCAAACTGTGGCTGGCTAACGGTAGCTGTTAGCTTCGAGAGTGTAGCAAGTAAGGCGCCTGGCAGGCTACCATTACTGTAAGAGCGGCTTCGGACCGCCGGCTGTCGAGATACCCTGTCAGTCAGTTGCCATAATAGGTAAGATGGCTTGAATTTGCTTCCCTGCTAGCGTTTTTGTAACTGGGTGGTTCAGAACTTTTAGCTCCATTTTAGCTAGCAGTGGTTTATTTTTATATGTGTCTTGTCAACGATAAAAAAAAAGAACAAACCCGCTAACGTTAGTACTGCCCATCTCTTAAAGTTAGCATTCTAGCTAGCTGATAAATTCACTTCTGTCGGTACTTTTATATCAGTGTACTGTCACGCGATTGTGCCGTTCTTATCCCGACTTTACAACCTGAAACACACTGCCTCAGTGTGACTAAACTATTATGAATATCCAAACCGTAGAAAAGCTTTTAAGAATGTTTTAAAACTGTAAATATGGCTGACATTTCACTCTCGAAATAAGGACACTTATCTGTTGAGACCGTGGATGCTGATTGGCTGTGGGGTGGATCAGTCAAACTTGCCTGAAAGCTCATTGGCTATGTTTGTTGTTTTGTGGCTGTCCCATCTAGTACCTGCCAACAGTTCGTGAGATAAAGTCGAGAATAATCTACAGATCATTTTTCTTTACTGGTTGCTTGTGTTTTGTTAGCAAAGACTGACCCTCTGTTTGACAGATAGCCAGCTGTCAATACAATGGTTTATCCATTTATCTTTTGTGGTGGGTAGCAGTTTTCTTAGTTTAGGAGTGTGAAGGAATGTTAACAGTACAGATGCTGCAAACCATACTTAAATATCACTACAGCAATATAGAGTGCATGGTAGAGGCGTATATGATTTAATAAGTCAAGAAGTTCATCCTCTTTGTTACTGTGGTATCTTTAGATTTTGCTGGTTGTCATACATATAATTATCACAAAAGGATATTAGTCTGTTGAAGCAACACAGGATAACAGTGGAAGATGGATAGAAATAAAAGGTCACTGTACAGCTAATATAACAAAGCCAAACCATAGCAACAAAATATAACAGTGGTGATGGAACTTGTCCTGCATGAAAGTATCTTTATAGAGATTTTAGATATTTGGCAGCATCAAGTAAGACAACAACTATTCACACATGTATGAGATAATAGTGTCAGAGAAGGGCAAGCATATACAAAATGATTGGACTCCTAACTTTCAAAAATACATGTATTTGTGACAATTCAGTGCTAGACACTTAGGCAAGTGTTTCTTTTGTTGTTGTTTTTTTTTTTTTTTAAAGATAGAAACGATCTATATAGTGACAATAACAAAAGCAAGACATAGATATACCCCAACATTTCATTCATTAAATGGCTAAAATACTATGATGTGAATGCTTAAAAACCCATGGCCAAACTACATTCCCAAAAAACATGTATATCTCCAAAATCTTGCATGGACTATATGTAAATATAGCACAAAAAGTAAGGAAATTTGTGTTTGGTAAATTATTTCTAGGTTGAATCCTTAATGATAAATACAGCGGGGCCACATTAGTTAGCCACATAGTTGCACTGAAGAAAATACGCATTTTAAGCAGATAACATTTAACATATCATATAGGGAAGACAAACAGCAATAATATATTACCTCAATAATGAATTTGTTCAAAAGCCTCCCCACTCCAGAGTTTAATGCTGCATGAATGCATACATATATGAATGGAGATAATCAACATGTCACAGTGGTAAATGAACGTGGATATATATGTGCATTTTTATACATTGAACAAGGAATGCCATGAAATTAATCTTTGAATATAAAGGACAGACAGAAAACAATCTAGCAAATTATATTTACAGAAAAAACATAATGTAAGAGATCACAGGAAAATGCTAAGAAGTCCTTCATTTTTCAGTCCCTTAGGAGCCAACAACTGAAAAGTATTAATCCAGTAAGCCTCATGCCATCTTATCATAGTAAAGTAATATGATCAATACCAAAGAAAGATAAAGAGATGTCAAGTAAGTACTTTTGAATGCACAGCTATGGGATAATCATGATCATTGTTGCATGCTTTTGTGCTCACTGTTCCTTTGTTAAATTACTCTGCAACGTCATCAAATGCTTATTCAAAATTTATTTTCTTTTTTGACCATAATTTACTGTCTGTTACCTAGTTTTCTTATATAGTTTTATTTCTCTTTTAACCAACAGGAGGGAAAGTGTGATCTGTGGCCTATGAGGAAGCCACGTCGAAAAGGCCAGGTGGCCGGAGGAGGTGGAGTTGACGTCAAAAAGTCCAATGGGACTGTTGGCGGGCGGGGTGGTACCCGCCAACGATCACCGTCCCCTTACAGTCTCAAAGCATCTCCAAGCAGAGAAACCCTGACCTATGCCCAGGCCCAGAAAGTAGTTGAGGTGGAACTGGATGGCAGGCTTCACCGCATTTCTGTTCTGGAGCCTTTAGAGGTCATTACTGAGGATGAGATGATGGCTCAGGACATTATTGAGTGTAACAGCAACAAAGAGAATAGTGAGCAGTCCTCATCTCCCACTAGTAGTGCCCAAACAGCCCGAAAACCAGTCACACCCCGAGGTCGCAGGAAAGACTCAAAATGTTCCTCCATCAAGTCTCCACCGCCTTCCAAGAACCACTGCCCCAATTCTCATCCTCAATCACCTGAAAAGCTGAACGCATCACACCATCACCACATGACCCTTCCTGACCCTAAGTTTCGTGTGCTGGAAACCTTCACGCCGGTTGAGGCACCTCCTCTGCCAGCTGCATATTATCGTTACATTGAACGCTCAGCTGAAGAGCAAGAAGCTGAGGCAGAATACGACATGGACGAAGAAGACACTGCCTGGCTAGAGTTGGTCAATGCTGGCCGAACATCAGAGGGTTACACAACTATCTCACCAGACACCTTTGAGCTGTTAGTGGACCGGTTGGAGGAGGAGGCATATCGGGAAGCCCGTAGCCGGGCACCCTCTCAAAGCACTATTGACGACGATGCCTTCTGCTGCGTGTGCCTGGATGACGAGTGCCTCAACAGCAACGTCATCCTCTTCTGTGACTCCTGCAACCTGGCTGTGCACCAGGAGTGTTACGGAGTGCCCTATATTCCTGAGGGCCAGTGGCTGTGCCGCTGCTGCCTCCAGTCCCCCCAGAAACCAGTTGACTGTGTTCTATGTCCAAACCGTGGCGGCGCCTTCAAGCAAACAAGTGATGGCCGCTGGGCACATGTGGTCTGCGCTATATGGATTCCTGAAGTCTGCTTTGCCAACACAGTGTTTCTGGAACCAGTGGAAGGGGTCGATAACATTCCTACAGCACGCTGGAAACTGACCTGTTACCTGTGTAAGCAGAAGGGCCGCGGGGCATCTATCCAGTGCCACAAGGCCAACTGTTACACTGCGTTTCATGTCACATGCGCTCAGCGTGCTGGTTTGTTTATGAAGATAGATCCTGTGCGAGAAACAAACATCAATGGGACCACGTTCTCAGTTAAGAAGACAGCATTCTGTGAGGCCCATTCTCCCCCAGGACAAGAGTCTGTGTCAGACGAGGAGAATGAAGGAAGAGTGGTGGGCAGCAGAGGGAGGGCTAGTAGAGGACGGAGTGCTTACACAGAGGTTCCAACCACACCGAAAAAAGGCAGAAAGTCTGATGATGATGCCAAGACAGAGAAAAAGAAAGGGAAGAAGAAATCAGAGTCAACAGCACGACACACTGCTTCACCACAAGTGACAGTGCCTCAGATACCCACCAGCAGGTTAGATTATCTTTTATTTTTAATAAAATGCTGTGTTTCTGCTGAAACAAAATTAAATGTCTTTTTTTTGCCAAACATTTAACCTCAGTGGTTTTAGTCAGATTATTGACATGCAAAATGTTTTTTTTTTTGTTAAAAAGCAGCATTTCAGTGGAGATTTTTGGATTTACTTGCCAGTTTAACTAAGAATGACAATTGCAGCAGTTCTCTTGTAGAGATACCACAGTCGATGCCAGTCATGTTGACATTAACGCAGACCTCCCTCTTTCTCTGTTATACAGGCTGAATATCATCTGCAAAGGAATCGTCTTTCAGAGGAAAAACCAGTTCATGCAGAGACTGCACAGTTACTGGTTACTGAAGCGTCAGTCAAGGAACGGTGTGCCGCTGGTCCGGCGTTTGCACTCTAACATCCAATCCCAAAGGAATACTGAACAGGTCAGGGCAGGGCACAGAACTACAGCCTTGGCACTCTCGCTATTTACATGCTCTGATTATTACAGCTTTCAGATAGTATTCAGTGGAAATATTTACTAGTTTATTTTGGCCGGGCATTTACTAAAAAAAGATTTCTGACCCAATGTTTATACCGCTAATAAAAATTTTTTCTACCTCCATAGCCTGAAGTGGATGAGAAGATTTCTGCGGCAAGAGAAGCACTGAGATATTGGCAGAAGTTACGGCATGATCTTGAAAAAGCCAGACTGCTAGTGGAGCTCATCCGCAAGAGGGAGAAACTCAAACGAGAGCAGGTAACATGCATGAGTGAATCACGCTCATAGGATTGGATGCTTCATATTTAGGCTTGTCAAGTCACCGTTCACTTTTAAAAGGCAACAGTAGGCCTGGGCAATAAAACGATACCTACGTGTATCGTACAATAGACATTTCTTCAATCGATGTAAGAAAATGTTGATAGTGTTGCTAGGTTCACTTGGATCCAGTCTCAGATGCAAATTCGATTGCTTCCACTAACACCTAGCATGCTTCCTTCCTGCCACAGAAACAGCATTTCCATCATTTCCCTGATAATGGGCGTGCTACATGTGACACGCTAGCAGCCAATCATTTGCCACATTGTTGTTTGGGTTCACAATCAGCATACAATACAAAAACAGAAGCAAAGTGAGATAATGAGTTCAGAAGGAGAGGAAATTCATCTCACCAGTATGGCAGTTTTTATTGTTTTTAATGTGTGACTAAGAGCATGACACCACTGTGTGGAAACTGCAGGAAAACTGTTCCATTTGTCGATACATTTTCACTTTCCAAACTGAGAAGAGATATCTCTGTTGGGGCCTGTATGTGAGGGGTGGAGCAGCTCTGTCACACACCTGCAGCTCAGACTCTGGTCTCAGCAATGGTGGAGACAAGTAAATGTTCAAACATGTAGTTACACTTCACTAAAGTTAATGCAGACCGTGTTAATTGCCACAAGTTTAACTAATTGTTTTCATGTCAGGGCAGAAGATCACACAACAAATCTGTCAAATTATTTTTTCAAAAGTTTGCAGTTATTGTATTTATTTTACATTTCAACAATGACATTATAGTCTATAACAATGATTTGTTTAAAACAATGCTATTGCAGAGTGCTGCTCGATAATTTTATTTTATATACAGTACATATGAGAAAATAAATCAACCTTAATTCTGTTCCTAATTTGTTTAGTTTTCTTCTCTCAAAAAAACAATTAAAAAAAACAATAAAGTAAGAGTAGTAATACCGTTAAAATCTCAACAAGAAAAGTGGTCAGAGAGCGCATTCGTTTATTAGTTATTGATGATCAGAAATCATGGCAACGTAGAATGTGTCCATTTAATATAGATGTACCCTCAAACAAAATGACCTTGCACTGAGCACAGGCGTGTGTTATGCATTATGGATACTGAATCGCGTGACCTAAATATCGGACTTGGAAACACTCCCACAATTTAGTCAGTTGTTTCTTGTATCATTTCTGACGGATAAGTCCCGATAAGTCCACAGCGGTGGATTTGTAGTAGGATCGCAATCATGTTATCGCAGCAGGCAGCTGATGTAGCGTTCACTTGTAGTCATAGTTACAGTGACGCCGTGCCGCTATCTCGCAATAATACCGAAATCTTTAACAAATCTGTGGATCCAAACTATAAGCCGCATCACTGCCAAAATCTAATCACTTGATCCTTGTGTCAATTTTGAACTTCCCTGAAAATTGCATCCAAATCTGTTGTTATGTTTTTGAGTAATGTTGCTAACAGACAGACAGACAAACCAATGCCCATCGTCACATCACTTCGCCGTGTTCTTTGGTGGAGTAATGATACCCATCGCTAGCGAGACTACAACAAACTTTTTTCATCACCTTAACTGCTTCCACCCTTTGGAGTGTGCACCATGCCACCAGACACAGACCACATTTCGAGAAGAAAACCCACATGTACACTCATTCAATGCTTTTTATTTATTTGTGTTATTTTCTACATTGTAGATTAATACTGAAGATTAACACTTTTTTGTTTACAACATAATTACATATGTACTCTTTTATAGTTTTCAATGTCTTCAGTATTAATCTACAATGTACATGAATGAGAAGGTGTGTTCAAATTTTTGACTGGCCGCATATTCCACGATGGAGAGGTACTCAGCCACAATACCGTACGACAGAAAATCTAAACTTTATAATGGCATAACACACAGTAGTGTACTGCATTGCTACAAATATGCTACCACTGAAATAAAATATTCTTTCCTGTTACAGTTTTCACCTAAATCACTCAGTCCTGACTTGTGTTCCTTGATAAGTACACAAAGTGATTGAATTTAAAGCACTTTAAATGTAACTTTTATTTTTCATTTTTTTAGTAAAGAAAAAAAATCTACTTTTTTCTCCTAGCTTTTATTAAAAATAGGTCATTGAAAAGCTAATAATTATTGGTTACATCAGCTGATTTATTGTGTTAGACTTTTTAGCTATATCACCCAGTCCTAGAAAAAAGTGTAATGTACAAAATACAGTCAGGCTAGAAGTTTGGAGACTAAAGTACCAAGAAATGTTTAAAATGTTTAAAATTTGAAGTGATTCTCCATTGTGATCTGATGTTTTGATATGTTTATCGCTAATCTCCTTTTTCTTGGCCTGTCCTACAGAGAATATACTGTACATTGGCATCTTTTTCTTTCATGTGATTCTATCTCCTCACTGTCACTAACTCACAAAAATAACTAGTGGCTGCTAAGAATAGATAGACTGGCAGTCCCAGAAGGAAAATCAAGCAAATATCTTTTTAAAAGTAAAGGTCATCTGAGGTGACAAGTACCCCAGTGAGATACTAAGCATCAAGTATGTGGCTCTTGAAATCTATTTAGATTAAGATATGATGTTTTGGTTGTTGATGGTTATCTTTGTGGAAATGTTAAGATTTATCACATTTCATACAGACAGGTATTTTCTGGGGTCAGTTACCTTTGCATACATATTCCTTCATATCAGTTCAGATGGCTTCTCTTTATACCGATGTTTGACATTCTGTAAAAATTTGTGACTGAATTCTGTATAGTTGTGACTTCTCCAGATGACATTACATGCACATCCTCTGACATCTGTAGGTCAAAGTTCACCAGGCAGCTCTGGAGATGCAGTTGACCCCGATGTTGGTGCTGCTTCGCTCCACTCTGGACCAACTGCAGGAAAAGGACACGGCCCAGATTTTTGCACAGCCAGTGGACATCAAGGAGGTCAGACATTTATTGTTTGTCACTGTTGTAATTCTGACTTCAGATGCACAGTAACATGGTTTATATACAGATCAGGCATACCATTATGACCACCTGCCTAATATTGTGTTGGTCCCGCTCATGTGGTCAAAAAAGCTTTGAACCATTGGGCCTGGACCAGAGGACCTCACAGGGTGTCCTCTGGGGTCTGGCACCAGGACACTGACAATGGATCCTTTGGGTACACTCTGTGAATCAAACTTGTTCCACTGCATCCTGTTGATGCTTGATCAGAATGAGGTGTTGGAAGTTTGGAGGTCAAATCAAAGTCTTGGGTGATTGTCAAGTTCCTCAAGAAGTTCCTGATTGTTTGATGTTTTTGTGATGTGATGCATGAGTGAAGAGTGAAGGTCAAACACTCAACATAAGTAACAATGGTAAAAAATACATTTTTGATTGAAAGGGGACAGTAACAACGAAACATTGGACTCTTCAACGTAAGGTAAAGGCCCGCTAGGTTTATGTTCATTCCACCAGTTTTAATATTTGCCAGGTGCGATCGTGTTGTCAGTATTTTCACCTTGTCAGTCTGTCCTTTGTGTGTGTCTGTGTCATCATGGCAAATGTGCTTAGGAGACATCTGCTGTTGCGGGAATGACCACAAGACAATTTGGACGCCTTTGGCAACTGTTTATACTGTATGTTTGTCTGCCTGTGGACAGATTTTGTCAGTGTGATAGTGTTACAACCATGAAAGATACAGTCACAAAAGGTTAAAGGTGTGTAGTTGAGATCAAATAGTAATAATATGGCAGTGACTTCTGTGTAATGTAGACAGATATGATGTTTTGTGGTTTTGGGACATTTGACATACTTTCAAGCACTTTTCATGTCCTACATAGTCATGTAATAATGTAGAAATTAAAACACATGTTGCAGCTAAAAATCTTAGATGAAACATGTTACAAACACCTCAGTTGCTTCAGTTGTGCTTATAAATATACTGTGGCTGCAACATTGTCAATGAAAAAAATCAGTGGGACCTGTACTTCAAGAACTGGGACACCAGAAATAGTACCTCCTACTTCACAATACTATCGGTTGTTAGATAGAAAAATGTTAGAACTGCACAGGAGCAATTTTTAAAAACGTGTCCACTATTTACCTCCTCCAAGGAGATTATGTTTTCATTACTGTTTGTCTGTCAGCAAGATTATACAGAAACTTCCAGACTGAATTTCATGAAACGTGGTGGAGAGGTGGAACACGAGCAAAGGAGAAACACAAAAATTTGGTTCGGACTCAAATCACTTTCGAACCCTAACCCTGGCCTTGGTGAAGGGTTAGGGTTAGAGTCTGCACTCCCTGAGTACCGTTTTACTTAAGACTTCTGCATCAGGAAGGGCTAGGAAAATATCTTACTACACATTTTAATATAATAAGATCTCGGTGAGTCTCTGGCAGAGTATTGTTTTTAGATTGAAGCAGAATTATTATACAGTACTAAGGCTGAAATGATTTCTCGGGTTATTCGAGTAATTCGATCACTAAAATTCCTGGAGGCAAAATTCTCTAAATCAAGGCTTCATGTAATCCACTACATACTAGACCCCAGGTCACTAACTAGTGGAACACGGCCCGAGTGTGGACCCAGACTTCCTCCTATACAGACCCCGACTTATAATCAATAAATTATAAGAGGATTTTAAAAACGGCACACTTTTATTTTAACAGGCACAGCTTTTCTAGTGTTTACGGCATTTAGCAGATCAGAGGTTGAACTACGAAGCCAGTTTACCATAGTCAGACCTTCTTTGTGTGAGTCAGCTCAACAAAAACTAAAACCTCAGTCAGAGTTAACAGGTATGAAGGTGATTACCATCTTTCTTTGTTAACTCAGACTTTCTGCTTCAAACTCATCACACAAGCAGGAGCGTTTAACGATCATTTGACTTGTTTTCCGCAGAAAATGAATCGATTGCAAACAGGTTGTTTTAACGGAGAACAATGTGGAAGATAAAAATTTATGATGGTAATGTGCATAATGTATTTATTTTACTGATCAATGCAGCTGATTATTTCGAACAGACAGCTGCATAGTAAAACTATCAAACTTCATATATTTAAACATGATATTGTATTGAAGTGCATGTAGGTCTTACACTGTCTCATAATGAAGGAAATCACTTCAGTATGTGGCCAAATCAAAGTGAAACTAAAATTACTGATTGAATTTTCTCTGCAATAAATACCAATAAACTAATCAGTTTCTTATTTGTGTTCTATCAGCTGCAATGCCAGCAGTTTAAACAGACCAAATATAAAAACATATTTATGGGATTTCTGCACCACCAACTAAATACATGTTGGGTTCCCATGGTTTTGAGTTTTAGTTGAATACGCCTGTACTGTACTATATATGTACAATACCCCTGTACTATACTATACATGTACTATATTCTAGTACTATACTATATCTACTATACACTGCTGTTGTCTGCCCATGCTGGTTATTTCTGTTGCACAGCGCGCTCACTTCCACTTTTGATGCTGTAATGCACATGCCAAGTGCAGAATCCTATTATTCGATTAATTGCCAGAATAATCGATAGAATACTCAATTACTAAAATAACTGATAGCTGCAGCCCTATACAGTACAATTTAAAAGAAGTGATATTAGTTTACATTATTCAGCAGTTTTTCATAAATTGATGAATTTGTATTTTATTCCCTAATTTGGATCAGTTCTCATGATTAATTCTGGTGTTATTTCTTGTCCTCAGGTTCCAGACTACCTGGAGTTTATTAGTGAGCCAATGGACTTTGCCACTATGTGCTTGAAGCTGGAAGCTCATGCCTACCGCTCAGTGACGGACCTGGAGGCTGACTTCAACCTTATGGTGTCAAACTGCCTCCTCTACAATGCCAAGGACACAGTTTTCCACCGGGCAGCCCTGCGTCTTCGAGACTTAGGAGGAGCCATACTGCGCCATGCCCAACGGCAAGCCACCAACACTGGTCTGGACCTGGACACTGGCATGCACCTCCCAGAGTCACCTCAGAAAAGAGACTTTTACAGCTGCACCTGGGAAGATGGTAAGTCACAGTGGTGATACTGTAAACAGAAAGACTTTGATTTCAAAGTGAAAACAGATGTCTAAGAAGTCATTCAGTTGATCAAAAATGTACATTAAATGATTGTGTGTTTACCCCCTTTGAGTCAATATTTAGTAGATGTGCCTGTGTAGATCGGTCCCAATCAACCTTACACATCTGAAAACAGCAATTTTACCCCCTTCTTTTCTTGCAAAACTGCTCAAATTCTGTCAGGATGCATGTGTATGGTGAATGAACAGCCCTTTTCAAGTTCAGCCACCAATTCTCAGTTAGACTGAGGTCTGGGCTTACCTTGTCTTTAAACCATGTGGGTAGCTTTGGCTGTTTGCTTCAGATTATTGTCTTACTGGAAAACAAATCTTCTCCCAAGTCTCAGTTTTTTTGCAGACGGCATCAGGTTGTCCTCCAGGATTTCCCCATACTTTGCTGCATTTATTTTACCTTTACAAGCTTTCCAGGGCCTGAGAAGCCTCCAAACATCACAGTGCTGCCACTGTGCTTCTCGGTGGGGATGGTGTGTCTGCGATACTGTGCTGTCCACGATGTCCACCTACATAGCATCTGGTCTGATGGCCAAAAACTTCAGTTTTTAGTAAAATTTGAATAACTCTTCAGAGGAGTCTTGGTGGCCATGCTCACTGGTCTATTTCTTGCGCAGTCACTCAGTTTTTGAGGACAGCCTACTCTGGTCCTCTGAATTAGACTTTCCAGTAACCTTTTCAGAGAGCTGCTTGGTGTGTTTTTTCCTCTTTATGGTGTAGCTATAGCCAGGAGTACGGATTCACCTTCTCCCCCTGACTGGACCTTCCAGTTACAGGTGTCCTGGTGACATGTATACTGCAATCACTCAAGATATTTTCACTGCACTCAGATGATCTAGTTGTGTGATTTCTAGCAACCACCTTTGCTGTTGGTCTAAATCCTTGTTGTGTTCAGTTGACAGCGTGCTGGATCCAGATAACCGTCTTCATATGACAGTGGAGGAACAGTTGAAGGAGCTACTAGAAAAGCTGGACTTTGTCTCATCCATGCGGTGCAGTGGCGCCCGAACGCGACGCATCCGCCTGCTTCGTCGTGAGATCAACAACATCCGGTACAGGCAGGGCCACCACTCACGCCACAGCCTTCACAATGGACATCTTAAAGAAGAAGAAGATGACGACGATGATGAGGAAGACGATGACAAAGATGCCAAGGCAGATAACGGTCTTTCGGCTTCTGACAAAGGTGTGTGATGAAAGGCACTGACGCTTCAACAGTATGAAATTGCCAGTGCATGAACCTTTAAAAGCCACTTTTTTTTTTCAATGAGACCAGTTGTGAACATGAGCTAACAGAACATTGTCCTCAGGTAATTGAGCCAGGGTCCCCCCCACGCACCAACCCCAACCACCCCACTGTCTCCAGTCTAGTAAGTAGGGGCCCACAGAGTCTCGTTAGCCATGGCTGCCTCACAACTCCTTTCTCCCAGTGCACTCTATGTCTGCACCTCTTCTATGCATCACTCATGGACTCACCACTCTTCATTGGCCACGTACAGTCATGCCATATCATCCCACGTCTGACGACAGACTAGTCCAGTGTTTTCCACAGTAGAGGAATGGCAGCAGAACGCCTGTGATTTGAGTCATAGAATCTACCATGCTACCATGTTACTGATGTACAGTTGTGAGAGCAAAGTTATTTACTCACTTGTCTTGGTAAGGTCCTCTATATCTACAGAATACCTCAACTCCCACCGGGCTGTGGTTAGAATGTTAGAATGAAGCGTAAATCATTACGAAGTGACACCATTTTCCAGTGTGAATACTACACCACCACATCACACTACATACTAAATGGACATTCATTTTCAGTACCTGCTGAGTGAAACTGAATTTCATTTATTTCCTCATCTTTCAGAAGACCTCAAATCCACGTCGCCACCTACACTGGAACCTACAGGCCTGGCTCCTCCTCCGCGACAGGGGGACACACCTCTGGAGCCTCCCACCCTGCGGCCAATCACAGGGGAGCCCCGGTCCCCCACCTGGCCCTGCAAGCGCCTTAAGACGGACAGTGACCTCTCAAACAGCGCCATAGCGAACATTAATTGCACTAAAGCACAGGGGCGATCAGCGTCCCCTCCCCCTAGTTTGCACAGTGAAGGGCAGGTGGTGACTAACGGCCTTCCGGAGCTCAGCGTCCCCTCACGGCCCGCCACCGGGGGAGTCGGGCGACGAACCTCCGTATTGTTTAAAAAGGCAAAAAATGGAGCTAAGCTGTTCAGAGAGAGAGACAATCCTTTGCTGAATGGAATTCGACTGCAGGACGAGAATACATGCAACAACCCCACAGCACCCAATTCCACTGCAACCACCCCTTCCTCCACGCCTTTGTCCACTCCATCCAAGACCCCACAGAAAAGCCCAGGACCCCCCACCCTCAGTGAACTGTCTACCCCCAGCCGAGACATGTGCACAGATAGTGAACTGGAGAGGACTCCAAATTGTACACTGGAAACTGGTGAGAAGAGAAATAGTTACTGACATTAGACACAAGAAACGACTGGTCAGTGCACTAATGACATTCACTAGGATGGAATCACATGCTGTTTGGATCGTGCTAACTCCGTATTTATTATTAGCTACCATTTGGTTTGGAGCAGCCATCTTCCAAATAATGAAAATGTCAGGCAGTAAAACTTTGGTAGCGTGCAGTAACAATGAGTAATGTGAAATTCAGCTACGTTCTTCTTTTATCAGAAAATATTCTTTAATTTGTGCTTATTTATTTTGTGTGCATCACTTCACTTCAGGAAGCTGATCCAAATTGCATATTTTACAACATGTCAAGCTTTAATTAGTGTAGTAATAATGCATTTTTTGAGTACTGTGGTGGGAGGAAACTAATCTTGCTAGTAGACTGCGACATAGGAACTTGTTTTTGCTTATTCCAGTCTACCTGATCAAAGTAAACACTGTTGTGTTGTTTTCATTGTGATTGAGACTAGACTAATGGCGCTTTTCCACTAGCACCTACTTGGCTTGACTCGGCTTGACTCTACTCGGTCTGTGAGGTTTTCCATTAGGACGTAGTATCTGGTACCAGGTATTAGTTTAGTATCTACTCGGTCAGAGTTCCAAGTGAGCTAAGTCAAGCCAATAATGTGATGTCTACAAAGTGCAGGCCACTGATTGGACAGGGAGTGACGACACACGAGAGTGACTCCTTCACGAAAAACAAACCCATCATTTTTTTAAAAAAACTGGCAACAGCGACGGTGCGCAAAAGACTCTCTTCTTTTACTTTGCATCTGACAAAAAGCAGTAGACCGAGCAGCAGGTATACCATCGCCTCAATGTCCTCCATTGTTATGTTGCATTTGTGTCACACACAAATGACGTTAAGGGACTTCTGGGTCGCCGTGCTATGACTGCACCCACGATGAGATGGTACTCAGTGTAATGGAAAACGACCTTAACCGAGTCAAGCCGAGTCGGTGCTAGTGGAAAACTGCCATAAATATAGCTGTTGCTTAGATGTCCTCTGCTCTGTCTTGTTTTTCTCCTGCCCTTGTAAGTTTCAACAGCAGCTGTTCTGTGCTTTACCTCTTGCTTTTAGGACTGACCAATGGCTTTAACAAGCACAAAGACGGCGGTTCTGAGTCTGACTACAGCTCTTGTCCAGTCCTCCACAAAGAAATGTAAGACATTTATCATCTGTTGTTGTTGCTTGTCTGGTTGTGGTAATAGCTGACAGTACATTGACTATACAACATGCTATTTTACAGCAATTCACCACCCAAACGAAGCCTCGGTAAACCAGCTCTTTCCAAAGTACCCTTCTTCGAGATAGTCAACGGAGACTCAGATTACACTGGTACTTTTTCCGCTTTTACGCTCAAGGCTCCACTGAAGCTGAAATGTATTTTTGTCGTGTTCATTTTCTTGTCATTCATAAAAGGATTTAAGTGTCTGCTGTTGTTTTGTAGGCAATGGTAGCCAGACATCTGAGGATGAGACGGAGCTAGAGCCTCTAGAGCTGGTGTGGGCCAAGTGCCGGGGATATCCTTCCTATCCTGCTCTGGTATTTGCTTATTTTACCCTGAATTTACAGTCTGATATGAGCTGTCAGCAGATGGTGTAGCTCTGAACTCCCTGTTGGACTGTATTTTAGATCATTGACCCAGAGATGCCCGAGGAGGGTCTGCTGCACAACGGGGTGCCCATTCCTGTCCCACCCAAAGATGTCCTCTGTTTGGGGGAGCAGAGACAGGAGGAGACCCATGAGAGGCTCTACCTGGTGCTTTTCTTTGATAACAAGCGGACATGGTGAGTTTCAGACACTTTCGAATGTTATGCAATTCTTCTTCGTTGAAAATATGTGAAGCGCTGCGAGATGACATATGTTGGGAATTGGCGCGATATAAATAAAATTTAACAGAATGTAATTATTATTAATTATTATTATTAATAATAATAATAATAATAATAATACCTTTAATTTATAATGCACTTTACATATAAAATCTCAAAGTGCTACAATACATTGTATTGTTTGTTTGAATTAATTGAATTCTCTTCTCACACTGAGGTCAGCTGCAGACTCGGTGTTTTAGCAGGTGGTTTGGTCAAAAACAGTCCAGGGAGATCCTAATATCTGTCAAGCTAATGCCCTAAAACAGTTCAAATAACGAAACCAAAACACGATTAACACATTCACCACTAGTAGTTGTGTAATGAAAAGGTAAATATTGGAATGCTATTTTTCTATTATTTTGAAAGCATTCTTTGAATAAAAATTTAAGTATTACAGTTTTATGTGTGAGTCAACATAAACAAACAGAAAAATGTATGTTTATATCACACAAACATCTTCTCTCATGTTCAAAGGCTCAACTATTCTTTATTTCTGTCATCGGTGTTATAGGCAGTGGCTCCCCCGTGACAAGGTGACACCCTTAGGTGTGGATGACACAGCTGACAAGCTGCGCATAATGGAGGGCCGAAAGTCCAGCATCCGCAAGTCTGTCCAGGTGGCGTACGACCGCGCCATGATTCACCAGAGCCGAGTCAGCCACAGCCACGGCTTTGTGGCCTCTAACTACCTGTAGAGGGAAACTGTGAGCCTTGTGTGCACCCACAGTCAGCCACTATGCATTTCTCTTCGGTCTTAAAGCAGCAGTTGGACCGAGTCCTGCTGCCAGTTGAATTTGTATTCACACTGTGGTCTGAAGTGGTTCCCGGAGCAGCACTGAGTCCTGAACCTTAGTTGATTACCAAACCACTAGTGTCTGACACATTGAGCAGCGGTGCTTGCCTTTTTGTCATTGTTGAAGATGTGTAACTCCAGATTGTGAATGAAGTTACCTTTAGGTCCCTTGTTGCTGCAGTCATTAAGTATAAATTCCCCATATCAGGGATGTATGACGGTGGCTGGATGCGTTGAAGCTGTGTGTCTGGATCAAATGTAAAAGAATTACCCTCTATTTTATATAATGCTACTGCCAAGGAATCAAACTGTCAGAAAAGAGATTTGACATATTTATATGAACTACAGAAGACTAATGAATGGATCACTGCCATCTTTTATACAATAGCTTTTTACATTTTAATCTTTTACAAAGACACTTGTATATTATAAAGGCACACTTTGTGTACATATGTATGTGTATTATCAAACTCAATTTAATTTAATGTTGCTGTTTTAAAAGGCGTATTTCAATCAACCCACAAGAGGCGAAGCGAGGCTGTGTATATTTGTGGAGATAAAATAATTCCACTTGCTGCAGTGTACCTAGCTTGTCTTAGATGTAATTTCATCGTGGTGTGTGCGTATGTGTGTGTACATTCTAAGCATACAACACATTGAGCCGTTGTTCTTTATATTTGAATTCTCTTTTTGATACAGAGAGAAATAATTTATTTATGGAAGACAGAATTATAGAAATAAAGCTATATTGGTTAAAGTGGAGAATTAAATTGTATTTAAAACAAATGAGTGAGGTTTTTAAAAACATGCAGCCAACATTTTAACAGATGACTTCATAGGTTCAGTTTATGTTGATTTTACTCAAGTCCAATTGCCACCATTTACTGTTGAACCCCCCGAGAATTCTATTTATTATCAAGAGCCCCATTTTATCAAATGGAAAAATACACCTTCATAAGCTTGTACTACCTGCATATTTTACCTGCTCACCAAATATTTTGTCTGTAACCAGTATTTTCTCATTTTGAGAAATAAATGCTCTATTAAAAAATGTTTGGGATACTAATTTCTTCATATTTCATTCTAATATTTCATATTAAATAGCTTTACCTGCCAGGATGCAGGACATCAGCACATAATCTGTGTGAGAGTTGAATAGTCTTCAGTTTTTGTTTTATTTTAAAGTTACTGAGCAACGTGAGAAGTACTGTAAGTGTGCATGTATATGAGTATAAAAAGACAATATAAAAATATCTGCTCAAACAAATTACAGCAGTCCACAAGCATATTTCAGTTCATTAGATGCAAAAATTCTGTGACTGCAGAACTGAACTTAGGAAAAAAGGCTTTTGTGTCAGTTTTATCAAGAAGGTTAAGCCTGTTGATGCAACACCGTTCCTTCAATATCCGATGGAAACCTTCAACAACATCATTGTACGAGTAACTCCTTAAATTGAAGTTAAACCAACTACCCCCCAAGAGATGACTGATTTCTATAATTTCCCACAGGTCCTCTCTGTCAGTGTACAGGCTGCTGTCTTGCCAGGAGGAGGTAGTTGTGACGGAGGGTACGTAGCTCCGTCAGTCTGCCCAGCAGGCGGCCAAACCTCTGTGGTCCCCCTTGCGCAGCTCCAGTGTGGGCCCCACACACCCTGGACAGCAGGTCCAGGATCAGTTCTTGCATCTTCTCAACACAGTTGGCTGCCTGCAAGGACGCCCGGTCTGTAGAGAAACATACATGGAGATTTGTTCTTTAGTGGATGTACAAGTGCACATCAAAAAATTAGAACATTGTGAAACTGTTGTTTTGCTGTCATGTAATTTAATTCAAAAAAGTCAACTTTCATATATTCAATATTCATAACATACAGTTAAATATTCAAACTCAAAATCCGTTTGGTTTGAAGATTAAACTGCGCTCAGTTGTTGTGGAACGTATGTAGCCTGTAGTGCAGTGAAACTCTCAGTGAAGTAGCCTAATAAAACAAGAAATGTAGACGAAAGGAATGTGTAGTTAACTTGAAACCTAGATTTTTTTTTGCTTTAGCTTTTATTTTATTACTATTAGTTATATGACGATTGGCGTACTTTGTTTATCTGTGTGCAACATTGCTCAAAAACAGACTAACGGATTTGGATGAAATTTTCAGGGAAGATCAGAAATGACACAAGGACCACCTCATTAGATTTTGGCAGTGATGCGGCTTATTTCCTTTCATGTTTCATTGTTGTTGTCGGTATTGTTTTAATGCTGCTATCTTGTGTTCTATGAATAGCAGCTGAAGCTGGAGCACTAAAAACCCTGCAGTCAGAGTTTTTAAAACTGAGCGAATTGTCATTTTACTGTCAGGTTAGATTGCTAATGATTAATAACAGCTTCATGCCTTTTGCAATTCTTTGCTTGAGAGGTGATTGGATTATTTCAGCTCAAACATCAACAAACTGCAGAGCCCAGATTGCTGGTCAGACCTGAGCAGAGCAGAGCTGTGGCAGTGAGCAGAGTGTATTCAGCCTCCGTCACCCGCAGCGCCGCCATGCTGTGGAAGAAGTTGAGCACTGGTCCAAACAGATCCTCACTGCCTCCTGTTCATACCGGCAGATAAGAAAAGCCTTATTCACTCACTGACCATTTTATTAACAGTCTGCCAGGCTTAAGAGTCTGTGTGTGCACTTACCTGAATTGATCCTGCTGTAGATGTTTTCCTTCGACTCCACATTTCTGAGCCAGTCGTGTGTCGACATACTGAAAAGCTGCAGAGCTGATAATAGAGAAAAATAAAGTATGAATCATGAATGTGTGTGTAGAGATTGTGAAAGGCCATGTGTGGTTGTTATGTGTCTTACTCCTGGTGGTTTACTCACCTGGACTGGGGCTTGCTGGGTTGTGGGAGAACTGCTGAGCTGAGAGCAGGAACATCACCTCCAGAGAGGACATGGACAACAGAGAACTCTGATCGGAGAAATCCAGGAGGTCAAACCCTGTGAGGAGAGATCAGTATTTGTTCTCATTATATACACTACTGGTCAACAGTTCTAGAACGCCCCAATTTTTCGAGTTGTTTATCGAAATTCAAGTAATTCAAGTCCAGTGAATAGCTTGCAATTGTATAAAGGTAAGTGGTGAACTGCCAGAGGTTAAAAATAAGGTCAGGTTCCCCAAAACTGAAAAATAATGTACATTTCAGAATTAGACAAAAAGGCCTTTTTCAGGGAACAAGAAATGGGTTAACAAAGCTGCTCTGCAGCAATGGAGGTTGATCAAACCTTGAAAGTTGGTGTACAAGTGTCCCAACTTTTCTTGATTACTTCCAACCCCCTCTGTCTGCATAAAAGTAATGTTGGAAAACATGATGGCATCATACCCTCGAGAGCATTATTTGAACAGTATTGTACTGCAGAAAGTAGTGTGTTGATATAAAAATGGTGAGGAAAAGGCAATTAACAATAGAAGAGAGACAGACCATCATAACACTTAAAAATGTAGGTCTTTCCTACAGAGAAATTGTGAAGAAAGTCAAGGTGTCAGTGAGTACAGTACTTTTCTTCACCATCAACAGGCACTCAGAAACTGGGACAGGAAGAGGCCTGGAAGACCCAAAGACACAACAGAATCAGAAGACAAGTTTCTGAGAGTCAACAGCTTGGTGATAGGCGGCTCACAGGACAACAGCTTCAAGCACAGCTTAATAGTGGACGTAGAAAGAAGTCTCAGTTTCAACTGTGAAGAGAAGACTTGGAGTTGCAGGTTTGACAGGTGGAGTTGTAGCAAGAAAGCCGTTGCTTGCCTGGCCCATGAAACACCGCCAGTGGACTACCGAAGACTGGAAGAAGGTATTATGGACTGATGAATCAAAATTTCAAATCCTTGATTCATCATGCAGGATTTTTGTATGCCGTTGAGTTGGAGAAAGGATTCTTCAGTGTGTGACACCAACTGTCAAACACGGAGGAGGAAGCATGATGATCTGGGACTGTTTTGCTGGATCCAGGGTCGGTGATTTGTACAGAGTGAGAGGAACCCTGAAACAAAAAGGCTACCACAGCATTTTGTACCCTCTGGTATGTTTCTAGTTGGTCAGGGGTTCATCCTACAGCAAGACAATGACCCAAAACATAAGTCCAAGCTATGCCAGAACTACCTTAGGAAAAAAGAACAAGATGCTAAGCTTGGAAACATGAAGTGGCAGCACAGTCTCCAGACTTAAAACCCATGGAGCTGGTTTGGAATAAACCGGACAAAAGACTGAAACAAAGCAACCTACAGATGCCACACATTTATGGGAACTTCTGCAACAGAGTAGGGAAGAACTTTCTGAAGAATGTTTGATTTCCATTGTGGAAAAAATGCCACAAGTGTGTTCAGCTGTTATATCTGCCAAAGGTGGCTACTTTGATGACATTTTGGTTTCTAAATAGATTTTTTTATTAACTTCATTTGTTTGTTTGTTCTATGTTTTCATTTCAAATTACAATGAGACATTAACATGCATAATTTTCAATAAAAACTGGAAAAATTAGGGTGTTCTAAAACTTTCCACTGGTACTGCTCTATTGAAGCATACTATAAGTGAAACATTGAATACATGGCAGAATTTAAGTTTAAAAAGGACTAATTTGCAGAGTAATGCATCACAACTTCAAAACAACATTGTAACTTGCTATAAATATGAATAACAGGTGGAACTATGACAGCTACTGTAAACAGTGCAGTACTGTATTTCTGCATTTAGAGTCATGTGATAGTATAAGTATTGAAATACTGTCAACAGATGAAAATGATGTATTTGAAGAACAGCACAAAGAAAATGTGCCTTTTTGGCCATGTTTTCAAATAAAATAGAAATAAATGTAGTATGAATGTAGACTTTATTTGATTTTGGCAGGGCTTTATTAACAGGAGCATTGTCATTGTAACAGCAAGCAGAGCAGCTCCTCTCTTTAATCTCATTTAATATGACAATAGTTCCCCTCTGATAGTCTCCTATATTTTAGAGCACAGAGGAATAATCGATCACAGACCATCTTACCTGGCACTGTCCTGGCAAACTGCAGCAGTCTTTGTATTAGAGGTGATACGACATCAGACAGAACCTCCTGTTCTTCTGTGCAGGGCCACTCAAATAGCTGACCACATAAACACAAGAAAGAACATGAGGAGAACATGAAAACTTCTTTTGCAAGTTCACTGCAAGTTTTCATATTCTGAACTTACCCTGCAACTGCTGCTGTCCTGAGCTCTGTACAGTCGATGAGCCTCCACCATCCGGTCCACCGTGTATTTCTGCTCCCGGGTTAAACTGGCAGACAAAGCCTGGTGCAGATGGAAGTTAACACAATACATGGTGAGGCCACTTCCTAATGGAAAAACTACACAGCAGACAGCTTGGTGATGGCAGAGAAATGCTGTCATACGAATATGACAACTGGCGGTGGAGCAGAGTTTACACTGGTCTGTTATATAGTCATGTGGAACAAATTGGTTTTGTAGGTGATTTTTTTTACATATTTGGCAGAAAAAACATCTGCTCCTCTTTGAAAATGTGCCTACAGGTAAGGTGGCATATGTGAACACAAGAAAACTTACATTTTTCAATAATTATATACGTTCACCTGTGGCCTCAGAAAGTAGCATTATCTCTTTAAGGAAATAACTTCTCGAAGACATTTTTCATAATTAACCAGTGTCAGGCATCAACTTGGCGCACTCATACTGCAAAATTACTTTAGCTGCGAAATGTTTAAGTGTTCTTTTGCGTGCACTGCCTATTTCAGCATTTACTACTGATAACATTTCAATGGTGTTCATATCTGGGCTTTGACTAGACCATTACACAGCCCTCTATTATGTCTTTTTGACCCATTCCTGGGTTGATTCTGTTAGTGTCCTTAGAATTTGAGCTTGTTGAAAGGACTGCTTCTGGTTCATATGAGGTTCTTCTCCCAAATAGCTGTCTGTAAACATATGTTATTGTCATTGCCAAACAACTATGTTTGATTGGTTTTGTCCAGAAACATGTCAAACAGTCTGCTCTTGGGCTGACTTTGCTGGGCTGCCAGTCCTGGACAAATTGGCATTTGTTTAAATTCGATGCCACTTGAAGATGATTTTCCTCACAGTGATGATTTCAAGTAATTTGGGGATCTTTATAAATCCTTTGCTGGACTCACAAGGGCTTTTTAGATTTTAGCAGGAGGAACCACACACTTTGCTTTCAAAGACAACACCAGACCACCAATGTTGGAGATATAAATAAAACACGTTCCATCTGTCACTGTCTACGGAGGTTCTGATCATTGGTACCTAATCTGCAACCCCTCGGTCTAATTTTTCCATGTGACTGATCTGTTTTGTTCGTTTGTTTTTATGTACCGAAATGATAAAATGACTACAAAATGTAAATTTTATGTCATTTGTTTAACTATATCACCTTTGTCAGAAGGCACTAACGTGTTTAGGGTTAATAAACCCACCAGCTACAAAACAAATCATTCATCCAGTTATCCAGTTAATCAGCCAAACAAAACGCCCAAGTTTCCAACAAAGCAATAATTTAACCAAGCACCCAATCAACCAACTGGCAACACAAACCATGTTCTAATGTAACAACAGTCTACTCAGCCAACCATCTCACTAACCAAATCTTCATCAGTCTACAGGATCACCATCCAACAATGATCCAGCCACACATCTAACCAACAACCCAATCACAAACAACCAATCATATAACAGTCCGATCAAGCATCAAATTCAAATTTAGCCAAGTGTGCACAAAAAAGTTCTTCAGCTGTTTAACTGGTGAAAAATTCTCAACCATTAAGTTATACTCTCTTGTCAGATGTGGCTTTAAGGACAATAATCAGACACTGTGACCAGAAACAGATTCTTCTTTGACCCAAGACTACCACCTTAAAATGCAGCTTTGTTTAAATGACATGATGTCACAAATGGCAAGAGAAAGGTGAGAACAGGTGATGGGCGCTGGAAACTGCATGTCAGTTAAAAGATGTAGGCAGAAACCTGAATGTCCACAAGTGCAGCATTTGTCATGTATTTGTCCAGTATAATCCATCCATTATCTAAACACTGCTTAGTCCTCATTAGGGTCTCGGGGGGTGCTGGAGTCTATCCCAGCTGACTTAGGACGAAGGCAGTGGACACCCTGGACAGATCACCAGTCCGTCACAGGACTTCATAAGCAAACAATCACACTCACATTCACACCAACAGACAATTTAGAATCAACAATTAACCTCAGCATGTTTTGGACTGTGGGAGGAAGCCGGAGAACCCAGAGAAAACCCACACATGTACAGGGAGAACATGCAAACTCCATGCAGAAAGATTCCAGGAAGGCCGGGACGCGAACCAGGGATCTTCTAGCTGTAAAATGAAAGTGCTAACCATCAAGCCACTGTGCAGCCCCCCCAGCAGACATATTACCTTGTATAGGTAGCATTTTAGCATGTTAGCAGCAGCTAATTAGCACTAACTGCAAAGTAAAGCTGACCTTAATAGGAACACCAGCAGTTTTGTTATGGATGAATAATCCCGATCTAAACAATGGCTCTAATAAATTTCATTTGTGCCAGAGAAAAACCTGAGCAATACCAAAATCATTAGTTCACATCACTATGTTAAGTGCCATGACATGACGTGTGAATTGATACATAAAACTGAAAAAAAAAGGGAATGAAAGTTCATAAATCTCTCCCTACCCCATCTACCTCTTCTGTCCCTCTCAACCTGGCTGGCCAGCAGCAGGTGGGTCCCCCCATATAAAGAGCCGGGTTCTACTCAAGGTTTCTTTCTGTTAAAAGGGAGTTTTTTTCTTGCCATTGTCACCTTAGGGCTGCTCTGGGGGTTCAGGCATATGGGTTCTGTAAAGCATCTTGAAACAATCTGAATTGTAATTGGTGCTAATTAAATAAAATTGAATTGAATTGAATAAATCTCTGCAGTAATCCAACCTAGTTGTTGAGATATTTCTGCCAGATTCACAATGGCTGAGTGCCTAAAAGTTGAACTCAGGCTGAATCAGTCCTACAGTCTGGTACCTGTGCAGGTGTCCTGCTGGTAGAACTGACTCTCCTACCGTGTGTGGTCTCCTCCTCCTGCCCTCTACCTTTCCCTCCTTTCCTCAGTCGCTTTGATTGGCACTGCACCTCAGTCAGAAGGCCTACAAAAAAAGCATTTTTTAAGACTTGCATTATTAATCCAGTTAAATACATCGGGAAGCAAAGTAAAAAACTCCCCCTTACTAATTTGTCTGCAAAAAAGAAATGCTAATCTAATATAAGAAGACAACAAAATGAACATAATCAATCAGTTATACATATTGCTTTAGCGGTCCCACGAATCTGTCATCTGATTGCATTATGGTAAACAGTTCATGTGAACCAGATGTCCCTTACACTCAGCCAGCATTCCCACAGCACGGCACTTTCTCAGCCGGCAGTCTTGGCACTTCCTCCTCATGTACATGTCCATCTCACAGCCACCGCCACTCTTACAGTGATACACAGCCTTCTTGGTCACACTGCGCCTGAAGAAACCTGCAGCAAGATGCAAATAAAGACCTGCTGAAAATTACAATAAATAAAAGACATAGAAGATATAAAAGGGATTACAGACATATACCTTTGCATCCCTCGCAGGTAAGAGCATTATAGTGATACCCTGAAGCTTTATCTCCACACACCACACACAGCTCATCTTGACCTCTGCTCTTCCCTCCTAGACCCACCCGTGACCTCCGCCCGAGGGGAACACCAACCACCCCGAGGCCCTGAGTTAGGGTCCCACAGTGGGGTTCGGGGCCTGGATCACAGGGGGCCTCCAGGCAGTGGGGGTTGTAGTGGTATGGAGGGTGGCAGAGGTGTGAGGAGGAAGAGGAGGGTGAGGAGGTGGAGGAAGGCGGAGAGCTGTAGAGGGAGAAGGGCAGGTTGGCAGGATTGTACTGCTGTTGGCTGTAAGGTAGCAGCTGGAGGTCAGGGTCCTGCAAGGAGTAGCCCAGAGGGTCGGCCAGCATGTCTGAAATGGAAGAAGCGGAAAGTTCAGACACAAAATCTCTTAATCATTCTGTAGGAGATTTAAAAATGAGTGAATGAACAGCTGCAGACGTATACAACTTTATTGTGGCTTTTCAATTGAAACCTTCCACGTATGCTACCATTTAAAAGTTTGGGGTCGCTTGCAAATGTCCTTACTTTTTAAAGAAAAGCATTTTTTTTTAATGAAGATAACTTTAAATGAATCAGAAATAGTCTAGACAATCTCATGTTTTCCTTGAAAACTCACACTGTAATTAATGTGTTAACATAACTGCACAAGGGTTTTCTAATCATCAATTAGCCTTTCAACACCATTAGCTAACACAATGTAGCATTAGAACACAGGAGTGATGGTTGCTGGAAATGTTCCTCTGTACCCCTATGGAGATATTCCATTAAAAATCATCTGTTTCCAGCTAGAATAGTCATTTACCACATTAACAATGTCTAGACTGTATTTCTGATTAAGTTCATGTTATCTTCAGTGAAAAAACTGCTCTTTTTTCAAAAACAAGGACATTTCTAAGTGACACCACACTTTTGAACAGTGGTGTACATTCCTGTACATAAACACATCTAACACATATTTAAACTACAGACAAAACCATTCCAGGGATGGTGATTGCACTAGCATGACCGAAACTTGAATGAACATTTCATGAAACCCAGTTTTGCTGGTCAAAGTCAAAGAGCGTCATAGCAATGTGATTTTATGTGACTTGTGTGACTTCATTGCTTTTATGGCTCTTCAGGGATACAATCAAAAGCTGAGAGTAGGACCTTGTGAACTAGTTCAGACTGCGGAAAACAGGATGCAGCTGAGAGCTCCCAGTTCCACTTCAGATTTTTTTTTATCCCCTTTTCTGGGTGCTTCATTCAGTCTGTAATTGCCATTCAGTGTTGGGTCGGTCTGAACCGTCTCGGAGTTTGGGTCAGCAGCTTGTGTTTTGTGAGTCTTGTCTCCACTGAGAAAACATGTGTCACCACTGGCAGCCTCTCAAAGTCCAGCTGGACCAGTGAGACTGGGAGTGCTCTGGGATCTGTGATACACTGATTAAACGGAGAGCCTACCCAATTGTCCAGTCCATGGAAATTTAAAGTGTGCAACATGATCATCTGAACATGTGCAAAATGTGTATATATGTTTGGATTTGTCATTGTAGCTTCACAGCATTGTTAATGGGGTTAATTACTGAGTCAATGTTGCAGTTTTATAAAGTTTGGGGAATCACTAGACAGAATAAAATTTTTAAAAAAAAAAAATGGAAATCAAAGCAGCAATAGTAGTGATATCCCAGTTTTTAGTGCTTGGTGCGGCTTGAGCTGAGATAATTCCATGATGGATGGACTGCTGGACAGGCCTCCCAGTGGATCTCTCGGGCCCCAGAGCCTATGAGCAAGAGGCCATATTTAAAATGACTGTTATATAGGTGGTGATGAAATATCACAAGGCTCAGACAAAAGCATGCCTGGTTCCATTTTTATCCTCGTTCGTTGATAACAAGTCTGATTTCAGAGGCACATGAGAAAATCAGTACCACCCTGCCATATCTGAAAACAGAATATAAAGTTATTTTTTAATACAAAGACTGAATGAAGAGGAAGAGCTAGTCTCGCAGTGTCGGTGCTGGAGAATGGTCTGGCTGCACCCAACGTCATTCTGCTAGAGGACAGAAAGCACTTGGGATTGTTTGCATTTCTTTAAACAAATCACAGTTGTCTTGGGTGGTGCTAAGCCGCCAGGATGGAACAATGGTGCCCCTGAGAAATAATCACAGGGGAAATTGTTTTGGTGAACATTTGAGTACAGAGCAACCCTAGTGCTGTCATGAAAATGGCTAATTTACAAACAGTAACTACAAGTGTTGCTGTGTTGCTGCACAACCCAAATCTTCACTAAAACTTGCCATTTTCAGCTTTGAGAGGGAAACGGTAACAACCACTGTTGTAGAATATAATGTTCAACAAGGCTCAAGGTGAGAAACAAAAACTTCAATCATATTGAATCTGACTTGGAGTCATTTATAATGTTGCAACAAAAGGAGAAGGTCAAACACAGCTCGCAGGCTGTTGGTGAGGTTTTCCATCCAATATGGGGTACAGAAGGTCTTTCGTACAAAAATGTGACTGATGTCAAACTCCTTGCTGGGCAGGTTACACTTCAGACATTGTTGTATTGTCACCTACACAGTTCTTGGCACTGAGTCTGAGTTTGTGGTTTTACATGTCTGGTGAAGTTCCTGCGTTATATCCGGGGGCATGATGACATTATCTTCACCTGACAGAATGCAGAAGCTATACCTAGACATAAGACTTCTGAGTTCAAAAGTTAACTGGAGTACATGCTACGCTGAGAGGTTACACAGCAAAACTGGACTGCTGCAATGGAATATTTACCTACAGTGTACATCTGGTGAATCAGATAACTCTGTCCAAGGGGTAAAAAGATCTTCCAACCAGCTCACTCATTAACAGTTAGTAAACCAGGTCAGTGGCTTTCTTGCCAGGCAACTGGTGAATCCTCTGGGAATGCAAGCCTTTTACTGTATATGTTGGTGCCCAAAGACACAGTGTTTGAGATTCTAATAGTGCTGATAAAAACATTCAAATTGCTTTTTTCAGGCTTGACAAAGTAGGAGATAGATTCAAACTTCCAGGGTTTCATATGAAACCTAAGGAACATATCCTGTCAAATTGCAGGGTGAGACTTTCTATAACATAATTGTTCTTCAGAATCAGTTTCAGGTTTGAACATCCATCCATCCATCCATCCATCTGGACAGGTCACCAGTCTATCACAGGGCTACTCATAGAGACAGACAACCAATTATACTCACATTCACACCTACAGACATTTTAGAATCACCAATTATTAACATCAGCATATCTTTTGATTGTGGGAGGAAGTTGATGAACCCAGTGAGAACCCACGCTGCACAGGTAGAACATGCAAACTCCACACAGAAAGCCCAGAAACAGGCCAGGACACGAACCAAGAACCTTCTAGCTATGAGGCGGCAATGCTGCTGTGGTTTCAATATGTGTGACTAAATCATTTACGTATTACAACTTGTGTAGTTTTCTAGTATTTGAGCAGAGTGGTAGGTGAACCGTTGTGCTGAGCTGCAGCCAGTGGGTACAGGGGGGTAAAGAGAGAGAGACAGGGACTTCACACATCTACACATTCTGAAGCAAGCAACAGTGTAGAGCTGCATCTTGGTCATTTCTCAGGCAGGAAGGTTATTTTCATGGCGACAAAATTTATAAATGTGTAACTTTGATACGCAGCAAGGGGATTTTAGAAGTTTAATCAATAACCAGACTTTAAAGTAAGCTTAAGCCTAATCTTGCTTATGGACAAGATTCTCCTTAGAGAGCTTGTGCATGTTATTGTTTGCATTTATCAGCTGTTAATCTTTAGTCTTGACTAATTAAAGATTCTTCAGAAGCTTGCACATTTGGTCCCACGTTACAGAGAGCTCTGATGATAAGTGACAGTACATGCAGAAAGGGGCTACAGATTTCAGTGGAGTGACACCCTTGTTCTGGTCAGTTTAAAGACTCCGTACCGGTCCTCCTTGTTCTTTTCTTTTCCCTCCTCTCTTTCCTTGTCTCTCCAGATGTTTCCTGTCTTTACCAGACTACGCTGGTGATAGATTGATGGGGGGGGTCTTTGCTTGCTCGGCATGTAACAGAGCTGTGGTTCTTATGTTTGTAAACCATTTGAATGCTGTCTAAACACTCCTCAGCCTCCCTTCCATCCCACACACGCTAGAGAGCCAAACAACACCAGCAAACTACCCCCTATAGCTCCCCCTCTGACACCCCCTCCAAAGGGCAGGAGGGGAGACAACAGGGAGAATTTGTTGATGATACACGTCAGTATAAATAGATCCTCCGATGCTGCTCAACCTCCCTGCGTGCTGTGAGCCGGCTGAACCCCTTCAACAACTGTTTTTTCCATGTCATAGAGTTCTTAAAGGCAGTAAATAAAAGCTTAGCATTCATTCATCAGAGGGCTCGTGTCTTGTTGTGTAACAATGTACTGTATAAATGAACTACTTACATAAAGTTAACCTATGTACCGTTCAAAAGTTTGGGGTCACTTAGAAATGTCCTTATTTTTGAAAGAAAAGCATTTTTTTTTCCATGAAGATAACATTAAATTAATCAGAATCCCAGTCTAGACATTGTTAATGTGGTAAATGACTATTCTAGCTGGAAACGACTGATTTTTAATGGAATATCTCCATAGGGGTACAGAGGAACATTTCCAGCAACCATCACTCCTGTGTTCTAATGCTACATTGTGTTAGCTAATGGTGTTGAAAGGCTAATTGATGATTAGAAAACCCTTGTGTAATTATGTTAGCACATGAATAAAAGTGTGAGTTTTCATGGAAAACATGAAATTGCCTGGGTGACCCCAAACTTTTGAACGATAGTGTAACTTTGATTGAGCACGAGTGGCGACTACACAATACTGGCATATCTGCAGATGTTGTGATACATTATAAAATTATATATATATATAAATGTAGAAAAGAGTCCCACTGTCAGAAAACTGACTGTAATGCCTATTTTGAGGTAATATCTACCTGATCAATGACAATGTAACATTAGCCACTATAAGCTACTGGTCACATCAGACCCAGCAAAACTCACTGCAGTGATCTGAGCAAGGGTGCATTTTACAGACTTTGAATTCAATTTCTCATTTATAACAATCAGTTTTTTGTTTATTCGTTTGCTTAAATGAAAAAAGATCAGAAGATGTATTCAAATTCTCCACTTACCAATACAATACAGTACCAATACAGCAACAAAACACTTGTAATGGTACTAAAACCAATACAAGACATCACTATGTACTTTTACTAAAGTAGGAAAAAAATCCTACTTGAGTAAACATTTTATCAACAGCGACAGATGAATATGAGGGGTCGTGAGATGATGAATGGGAGATGAATGAATAAAAAGTTCAGATAAACAAATCAGTTTTAAATTTTTGGTCTTTTTCTCTCATGTTTGATTTTAGTAAGGTACTGAATCATGTGAACATTTTCCCAAATCCAACCAAATGTGAGAAATTTAGAAGGAGAAATCACTATTGGATGACGGTAACAACTGAAATGTGAGTCTTAATACACTGTTTTATGACAGAAGTCAAAAAGGCTGGAAACCACTGGTTAATCTGTAACTACGAGCTGTACTTTACAAGCTTTTTCTGTTATCCATTGTGTCAAATGGTCATCTTAAAAGGAACTCAAGCTGTCAGAAAGTGCATTATTCATAGTAGTAGCAGTAGTAGCCTCAAAACTGTACTTAAGTACAGCACTTGAGTAAATATGTTTAGCTACTTCCCACCATGGGCAAACACCTGAGTAGATAGAAGATGAGTGGTTTGGTTTGGATTGAGATTACAGAGTTGTAATAATTTGCTGTATAATACTTTTTGCAAATAATTAATGTGAGTTTTAAACTCCAAAGATTATCTTCAATTCACTGTATTGGAATAAAGTGAAGAAAAAAGTGAAGAAATGGCAGAAAATTTTTCACAGCATGAAATGTCTGAATATTCCATCTTTCTTGCTGTCACTCATACATTAAAGTATGATTTCAATGTATTGCTAAAACATGCCATCAGTTTAGAGAAGCTTCAGAAACTAGCATATCAGTCCATCAGTTTTATTATTCTAAACATTAATATATCTATAATGGCAATGATTATTTTAGAGGAGTAAAAGATAAAACAGTAGGAGATGAGAGGCGAAAATAAAAAGGTAAGCAAGAAGGAGCTAAAGAGAAAGAAGTGTGACTGTGGACTCACCGTAGTACTGGAGCTGCTCAGTGGAGCAATAAGCATCTGAAGTAGAGAGAAACCCCCCTGCTGAAAAGCTCATCTCCAACTCAGTCCACTCTTTCATCTGGACAGAAAATCCTCTCTCCAGTCGGTAATACAGGATCTACCTCCACACACGCATGCAGACGTAGACACAAACAGATGATTACGCAGAGGATTCACACAGATACGAAGGATCTGGGAAGTGCAGAGGCATTCCTCAATCCCCAGGAGGAGTCCAGGTCTCTTAGCTGTCCAGGCCGATATCCCAGCCTATTTTTAAAAAGCAGAGAGTGCAGCTGAGGCTCTTGGTCTGTGCTGGATGATGTGCTGGAGGAGGGCTTAAGCGTCCCAGGGGTCCAGACAAAAGGGAAAGTGGGGACACCCAGAAAGGACAGGGATGGGACTGTGGTCCAAACAGCTGGACCTGGCTGAGACTTCATAGATCAGAACACAGAGGGGACGGAGGGGAGGATGACCTTCTCCCTTGTGGGCAGAGTGAGAGAAAACAGTCAGATGTGTCAGTGTGGCTGTATGTGTCCCGAGAGTCCAACATCAGAGAGCAAATCAATAGTTGACGTTTTTTCTATGAGCAGCTCATTGACTAAATGTTGGTTTTTTTCTTGTTTTTAAGTTTTATTTTGGCCTTTCTTTGGCTTTATTAGACAGGTTAGTAGAGAGCCAGACAGGAAAGTGGGGAGAAGAATGGGGGGAAGACCTGCAGTAGAGCCATGAGCTGGAATCCAATCCAGGCCGCTGCATCGGGGACTATAGCCCCTGTTCATGGGTCACCCGCTCAGCCAGCTGAGCTATCTGGGTGCCTACTAAATGCTGTTTTTGAAGGTTTTATTTTTAGGTCCACTCCAGAATAAACGCATCCTACTACTTCAGTTTAAATGTACTTATATTTAAATTGACCACAGTGCGTGTGTGCTGTGAATGTATCTGTCCATGTTTGTCTTTCAAGCCTTGGGAGTGTGTTTACTCTGCCTTTTGTTTACCTCTACTCTGTTTGTGCTGCAGTTAATATTGGACAGCACTTAGATTTAAGGGTCTCAGGACTCTGCCTGACCAGGCCAGGGCAGAGTGAAAGGAGTCGAGGCCTGAACCACCCGCAGGAGACGGAGCAGTGACCCCGACATCAGCCTGTAAATCTCTGAGCAGGGCCGTTTGACATGCAGCATGCTTACTGAAGATTAATAGCGTCCTCCCACCCGACTAGCATCCTTTCACTGGCTCATTATGGGAATCAGGACTAACTGGTGGATAGCTGAGGGTCAGGGAAGAGCTGATCATTCTCACTGAATCTGTACACTTCACTGGTGCAGTCATGATCAATCTCAATGAGAGATGAAACAGGAATTTATGTGCTTACTTTGAAGAGTGTGTCCAGAGCATAAATTGATACATATGTGGACATATGTGCATGGTGGCAACACCGTTTACCGATAAATTGAACTTTAGGGAAAAGTACAACTGAAAGAGCAAAAATAACATTAAAAAGTGTGACCCGTTTATCGAACAAACTCCTGCTGTACTATGGCATCTGCAATATTCAGAAAAATCTTGACCTTCTAGAGAGCAATTTAAATCAAACAAGGGGAAACCAACTGAAAAAAAAGTCACTGCATATTCTATATATAACTATAAATTAGCAATGGAAAAAGGAAAGCAGAAAACACATTACTGAGACACATCATTTCCTGCTGTCAAAAACAGACCGGATGAATTTAACATAGTGGGCAAAATTGAAGGCTGTACAGTGGCTTGGTTGTTAGCATTTTCGCCTTGCAACTAGAAGTTATCCCGTTCACGTCCCGGCCTTTCCGGGATCTTGCTGTACGGAGTTTGCATGTTCTCCCTGTAGATGCGTGGGTTTTCTTTGGGTACTTCGGCTTCCTCCCACGTTCCAAAATAAAATGCTGAGATTAACTGATAACTTTTAATTGTCCGAAAGTGTGAATGTGAGTGTGATTGTTTGTCTCTATGTGTAGTCCTGTGATAGACTGGTGACCTGTCCAGGGTGTCCTCTGCCTTCACCCTAAGTCAGCTGGGATAGACTCCAGGCCTCTGTGACTCTAATGAGGATTGAGCGCTATATAGATAATGGATGGGTAAAATTGAAAAAAAAAAAAGGGTTATGCTACATATTTGCCCCCAAAGAGCTTGTGATGTATCACAAACACATTCCTTTTATTTCTTTGGCCTTTTTTGTCTTTATTGTAGAGGACTGTGGAGATAGAGAGACAGGAAATGTGGGGAGAAGAGCAGGAGAAAGACATGTAGCAAGTGGGTGGGGGTCAGACTTGAACCATGGCCACTGCATCGGGGACTATAACCCAGATTCATGGGTCGTACACTAAACCAGTTGAGCTACTGGCCACAAATACATTTCTAATCAACATGTCTTTACCATTTATTTTATGGCTTTACAGTCACTCCTTTTAAGCGAACCAATCAATCTTAGATGGGGCAAGATGTGTCACCATGGTGACTCAGAAAGTGGAGGAGGAGCTTAAATCATGTTATGAAAGAGAGTATTTTAATTCAAACTATGATATATTCATAAACCTAACCAAGTAGTTTTGCTGCCAATTTCGAACCAAGCACTGGATGAAAATAAAACTTAAGTAAATTGTCCCATATGGGGGCACAAATCCAAGGTTGGTGAGTGAAGGTCCAGTATGAAGCTTATCACACCACCTGCCCTCAGTCCTACTCCAAAGATTTTGGGGCTCTTTGAGGTCAGGCTAGCACCAATAACGTTTCTATCAAAAGCAAAATCTAAAGTTGAAGCAAATGTGGACCTTTCAAAATTATAAGATGTCTGCTTGGTTCCAAAGTTTCTAAATTAAGTGAAATTCTACAGTCAAAACTATCTCACTTGAGAGGCAGAACTTTTAGCTTGTGGGTTTTGGACTCAGAAATTAATTCTTAATCTTTATATGGTTACTGTTTAAAAAAGTCTTTATGATAAAATGTTGATAGATCCTGACATGAATCCACTGTGAGAGAAGAGGTGGTTACAGTCACATCCTAACATATGCGGCAAAACAAACCATGATAATAACAATCCATCTCTTCCACTGTGTCTGACCTCAGAGGAATGGAAGGAGAATGATGGGGACAATATTTGAGAGCGTGCAAATGTCACCATGGATCTTTTGGAGGTGTCACACTGTAGGACACATTGTTGAGGACGGGCCTCAGTATGAGGGCTCGACCCCAAAACAAGAAGAGGAACAAGGAACTGAAGACTTTAGGGCACGTTCGCATGAAGCAAAGTTTGTTCAGTTCTCTCAAAGATTTGGCTTTGCACTAACTAACTGGATCAAGATGCCAGAAAATGTGAAAAGTAAAGGAAGGATGCAGTATAGTAATGGCATGTCTATGCAACACAAACAGTGGTCCGGACCAAAAATAACAAACTGAAGGCATGTTCAAACCCCTAAACTCATTAGTCCTGAATCACTCATAGTGTAAGCCAGAGATAAATTCAGAGCATCATAAATCGTTGGGGGTGTCCTCTCCATGTGCTCGGCTCCTGTCTTTATCAGACAGCTGCTGGCTGGTAGCTGCAGCTCGATAACGGCCTGTTTACTGATCCTCTCTGCAAACTGACGCTCACTTTCAAGTGGATTGTGTCAGTAAAGTCTATAGCTTACATCTGAGCATATACAAGAGGTATTTGGCTATCATGAAGAGGAATGTAAATTGTCAAATGTAAGTTGTGTGTACTTACAGCATTTCCTCTGTTCTGTGGAGGTCACTAAGAGGCTGGAATTTAACGTTGCATTATTTGTTCTTCTTCTCTGTTCTAGTTTTATAGATGGATAATGTACACTGATTGAACAAAACGCAATGAATTCCTCATAAGAACTTATCATCATCAGAATAGCACACACTGTTACTTGTTTAAACATCACAGCCTGTGCATGTGACTATGCTTTGCAGGAATGAACCGATCAAGGCTGGGGTTGCAAACATGGTTTATTTTTTTTTAGGAGTTAACCCTGCAAGACACAAATATAGAAAAAAAATTGCAAGAAAAATAAATAGAATTAACAAAAAAAACCTAATATACATACATACATACACACACACACACACACATATATATATATATATATATATATATATATATATATATATATATATATATATATATATATATATATATATACATACTCAAATGCAGAGGAAGAATTAGCCCAAAATAAAACTAAAAAATATAAATAATAATAACGACAATATATACACCTAAATCTAGATTAAAATGAGCAAAAAAACAAAAAAGAAGAAAAACAAATATAGAAAAAAATAATCAAAAAATAAAGTAAAACTAAAAAAAAATCTAAATAACAATATGCAAACCCAAATCGAGAAGAAAATGAGCAAGAAACCCAAAAAAGAATATATATATATATATATATATATATATATATATATATATATATATATATATATATATATATATATATATATATATAAAAAGCAAATACAGAAAAAAATAACAAAAATAATACATATATATCATAGAATTTTTTTTTTTTTAAATTTAGCTGATGTATTTCTGCAACAGTGAGTTTTACAGGGTAAAAAGACGTGTTGTGAATGATAGTATCCTGGAGGACCGCTGTTTTCATTTATTTTATTGGTTTTTATAGTTTTGACACCACTTTTATGTGAACTCGCCAAAGTAAATTCCTATTAGCTGTTTCAAAATAGTATGAAATCTTGAATTACTGCCATGGTCAAGCAAAGAAAACACAGTCACAAACTTCCACTGTTATGCACTAGTTGTTGAACCACTGCAGATAAAACTGCATTGGGTTTCAGCTGTGTTACTCAGAGGTTGTGGACTCACCGCTGATGGTGGCAGTCCTGCTGTGCTTTGTCCGGCTTTTACTTTTTGCAATGCTGACAGCAGCCCGAGCCTCTATTCTCTGTCTCACACACACACACACACACATTCTCACACACAGAGCAAACACAACCTTTCATGTGAGATGTGTGTTTTAGCTAAACATGGAGAAACCTGACCAAAGATCTTGTTTTCCTGTGGGGGAAAAAAATGTCCCACCGACAGAAAGATTCAAAGGGAGAAATACCAGCATTTAAAGGTAAAATGTGTCTTTGTGCATCACAACACTGGATCCTTTAAAAAAAATCTAACTTTTTCCGATGATTTTCCCAAATGAGGCCTTTTTGGTTAGTCACAAAGGATCCCCTCCCCTCTGCTGCTGGTAGAATCATCTCATTAAGAAATTCCCAGTATATAGAGTTTATAAACAGCCTCTTGTTCGTCCCTGGTGATGGATGGATGCGTCCTATCACTGGCTCTTCCTGCAAACTCCCCAAGCTGCTTAACGGTCTCTGCCACTGTTTCACAACCTCACACTGCAGCACCCCCAAATACACACTTACTGAAACTGCGGTATTTTTTGTTTTGACCTTACTTCCTCGGTGGGTGGGCCCTTACTGTTTTCAGTTGCATTATGTTTAATAGTGAGGGGAAATGGGTGAGTGTTATGAGGGAGGAGGGTGCTGCCGAGAGGCCAGCGTGAGTCTGCTAATGAAGAAAAACAACACGGCTGTCAAGGCCTCCCAGAAGCAGGCCAAACAGTCGCTGGAGGTTGAGGTCAGAGAAGGCAAATGGCCAAAGCTCAACATTAAGGCCAAGAGCAGACCTTGACCTCTGGTGGGCCAAAAAAAAGTGGGAGGTGCAGAGAGGAAACTGTAGGGGAGGGAGGGCCCTGAGAGAGCTTTTCATTCTCAGGAGCAGTTATTATAAAACTCAAAAATCACAGCAAGAAGAAAACTGGAACACCAGTGTGAAAGAAGTGGGATAAGCCTCAATGACACAATTAAGACTTCATTATTTATTTGTTTATTCTTTACTGTGCACAGACATTAAATACATTTAACATTTGTCAAAGTACAAAACAACATTTGTGGTAAAATGTGCAAAACAGAGAAGATGAAAATGCATGAATGGAGGAAGAAAGTTAACATCTGACAAGACTTTTATCAGAAGTGTAATCAAAACTGGTATAGAATATGAGAATAGAGGGGAAAATAAAACTTTAAGATTACAAGTAAAAAATGCTTGAAAGACTTTTTTTGTTAGGTTATATTTCTGGCTGAAACTGAATCAGTATGAATTCCTTCTTTTCCAGTCAGACACATCACTGCCCGGAAACAAAAGATGCAAGTTACAGGAAGTGTTCTGAAACACTGTAAACACGAGTCAGAGGCAAACTCAGAGTCAGAGGCCAACTGTTAAAGTAATTGGCAAATTAAAAGCACCAGCAAAATCCTGTGTGTAGTACAGTGACTCCCACCAGCACGTTTCTGATATCTACATATGGTCTGACATTAAACTGAGCGTTCAGGGTGACGGGAGTTTCATTCTATGCCCAACATTTGAAACCCTGAACTGTCCCTTTAAAACTTTAAACAATAAAAATCAGTTGTCACTGTACTTTGCAGATTAAAAAATCCCACTGTAAACAAAGAATATTCATGCATAATAAATAAAACTACAAAATTAAAGAGTACGGTTTGTATTGATCCTGAAGTCATGTTGGAAAAGTGATTTTGAAGATTGCACAGTAGGAGAGTGTAAGCTGAGGTCCCTCCAGTACACTCTCAATGTGTCGATCAGGCCCTGATCAGAGGCGTCGTCTCCTCAGAGCTGACGTCCACGTGTGGCCGAGCTTTGCGATAAATTAGAAACTGCACTGAAATCTGAATCACAGTGTTAAAGAAATCTAAGGAGATTCTTTAAAAAAAAAAAAAAAAAAAAAAAGTCTTTTTATTGCAAATCCAGCTAACGTCAGAGGATTTCAACCAGAAAAATACACATCTCTGAAGAACATGAGACACTTGGTTCTTCTGAGCTGATTATTTGACCACAAACTAAGAGATTTACTAGCACACTAATGTCTGACATAAAAATGCATTTTTTGCTGAACAGCTGCCAAAGAATTCTCCATGAGAAACTAAGATTACTTAAACAACTAATTGGGCTCAGGGCCAAGCACTAAAAATGTAACTGTGTGACATTGTTACTAGTTATTGGCCCTATAGGCGCATTATCAGTTAAGGCATATTCTGTATTATTGCCTAATCTTACCCTTGTTGAGGTCTTGCATCAAATTCTAATTTTAACACTTTTAGTTTGTGTTGTGCTCACATGATGAATATTCCTTTAAAACAAACAAACAAACAAACAAAAAAAAAACAACAGCATTTCGTCAAACTGCCAAAACTGAAACTCTCAAAACCTTGCAGCCTGGCTGTAATATTCCAGCATTAGCACCTTCAGTTGGTGTCATTAAATGAGACGTTCTGTGTATGTTTGTACATGTACACCACCGTTCAAAAGTTTGGGGTCACTCAGAAATGTCCTTTTTTTTTTTTTCCAAAAAAAGCATTTTTTTTTTCAGTGAAGATAACATTAAATGAATCAGAAATACAGTCGAGACATTGCTAATGTTATAAATGACTATTGTAGCTGGGAAAAGGCAGATTGTTTATGGAATATCTACATAGATGTACAGAGACTCATTTCCAGCAACCATCACTCCTGTGTTCTAATGCAAGGGTCAGGAACCTCAAACACTCAAAGAGCCATTTGTACATTTCCACAGAAAAGGAAACACCAGGAACCATGGAACCCTTTTGACATTTAAAATGAAGATAACACTACATATATAGTTTTTTTTAACCTTTATGCTATGTATAAAAAAACTATAGTGTGTTGCATTTATGAAATCAATTAACTGCTATACAGAAAATGAAATTACATTAACCCTAAAAAATGTTGAATATAATCGCTATAATTGCACCTTGAGTTTGCAGTAATTTGTGAATGTAGTAGACGGATGAAGAATGCATAGGTTTAATTAATCTTACGTTTCATTTCAGTTTAGGCTAAACACTGGAAATAACCAGACTGACCAATGCTACAGCATCTCTAAAGCTCACATCATCTATACACCACTTAATCGTCATTAGGGTCGTGGGGGGCTGGAGTCTATCCCAGCTGACTTAGGGTGAAGGTAGGAGACACCTGGACAGGTTACCAGTCTATCACAGGACTATATACAGAGACAAATGATCAAAATCACATTCACATCTACGGACAGTTTAGAATCACTAATTAACCTCAGCATGTTTTTGGACTGTGTGAGGAAGCCGGAGAACCCGGAGACAACCCACACATGTACAGGGAGAACATGCAAACTCCATGTAGAAAGATGCCAGGAAATCTGGGATGCGAACTGGGGATCTATTAGCTGCAAAGTGGAATTATTTAATATACTCTACCTTAATTATTGAATGTCTCTTAGCTTCAAACTTTATTCATGTTCGTTCCTGTAGCAGGTGCATAGTATCAGAAACACTTCCAAAGCCTACCTATGCAGAGATCTGGTGACTCGTTTATTAGCCCTAAACTGAACTCAATATGTTAAATATCTCTTTGGCTTTTATAGTCAGGTCTTAACAATGACAGGAAGAAAAGCTAAATGAGTCAAAATGTGTAAAATGTGCCATGTCGCCAGGTACAGAATGATGAAACACAACGACAGAGTCTGATGTGGTATAGAGACAGTCAGATTCAGCACACAGTGGAAAAAAATACTACCAATATTTGTCTGTTGGCTTGGTGATATTTTCGATGGTTGGGTCTCAAGGCTTCATTAAATGTACTTTTACAGTTTCTGGCTCTGACAAATGATGGAATTCAGGTGATTTTTTTTAAAAGATAACATACCTTTCCAATTTGTCAGCAGGTTTTGGGGTTCAGAGGTGACAAGGTGCACAAAACACAGCATCAGGTGTGGAGAGTTTCTGCAGTGTCCTCATATTAATTATAAACCAGGCCATCTGATACTTTGGTCTATGAATGCTGTGCAATGTAAAGCAACTTAGTGGCCTCCAGGGGCCAGTAGTGCAGCTTTTACAGTCTTGCTGCTCTGCTGGCAGCAGACCAATTTCCCTGCCAGTGCCAGACCTTTGATACTGTATATTATGTTTCCACACACAGAGTCACAAGACTCCAACCTTTCTATTGAACTATTCACTCTGCCAGCTCAGCATTGCCTACAATGTAGCATGTACATGGGATTAAGGAGAGCCCCAGAGGCCCAGCAGTAGCCGCCATGGTAAAGGATACAATGAGGTCTAAGGAGAGGGTGCCGAGGCTGCCAATGAGCCAGGGCAGGTGATGGACTAGGTAGCTGCTCTCGCCCTGGCCCTGGTCAGGGTTTTTCAGTAGGACACTCAGGCCATATGTAGTGTTTCCCAGGATAACCAACGCGAACAAGAAGTAAGACACTCCCTCTGTTGACTTCCTCTTGAACTGTGGGGAGAAACAAGACAACGGGTGGGGAAGTGGTGAGGACAATAAAGGTTTCAAAAGAAATGCATGACATTTTACACAGACACCACAGACAGTTTACAGCAGGAATGAATACATTCTTGTGTATTATCACTTAAATGTTAAAAGATTCAAAACTGTATACCTCTCCATAACAGCATTGTTTCTAAATTGACGAGTGTTATAGCTAATGAGCAAATCACAAACAAATGAACATGGGAATATAATAAGCTGTGAACACCAGAACTTTCTCGAGTTGTGAACCTATGAGCTGCAGTGTGTCTCCACATGGAAAAGAATCGCCTGAAAAATGTTATTGTGAGACTTTAGAAATGTGGTAAAGGATATAGAAAGCTCATTGACCTACTAAAATCAGCAGCAGTAATCTAGAGGTACAGAACAAGCTACAGTTCCACTAATCAGAGCTATAGTGGTGCAGAGCTAAAATGACGCCACAAACACTGAACCATCTGCACAATCCAGCTTTGTTCAGATGAGAAGAAAAAAAACTGCCCAGTTCAGAAGGAGTTCAGCATGTTTAGCATTAACCTGTCTGGGACAGCCATGGTAAACGCATAGTCCTGACAGTGAAGCAGAGAGGTGGGAGTGTTAGGATATGGGGTTTCATGAGTGCAAAAGATGTTGGGGGGACATTTATAGATGGCACAAGGAACGCCTGGAAATAAACCAAAATACTGGCTGACAAAATGACTCCCAGTCTGTAGAAGTTTGGCAGAAGAGGAATATTGTAGCATGAGAACGATCCAAAGCACGCTGCCAAAATCAGTTTCTAAAGAAGAAAAAAGTGACAACTACAACCTGGACGAGTATGTCTGTAATGTGGATGACAGAACATTCTTCCAGTAATTTGGTGTCCTGCATGCAAAGGGGGGTTGATTCTGTCATAAAAAAATTAAGATGGACATGTGTGAACGGGTGTTCTGACTTTTGTTGACTAGGTTCCTACTAGTGGGCCTGTAGTTTTAATAGAATTTATTTACATAAGAGCAAATACTCTCATGTTCAACTTAGCAGTAATACAATTACAGTGAGGTAATAAACGCACATTATATATAAACATGACATTATCTAGAACTACTACAGACCTTGTTACACTGTTCTATATGTGATTACGTACCTACCATGTTAATGACCACTTGCACTGTATTATTTATTATTTTTCCGTCAAGGAAAGCAGCGGAGTTATGTGACGATCGACGTACGTTTATCTGTCTGTCTATTTGTCTGTTCGCAACATTACTCAAAAACAGACTAACGGATTTCAATTAAATTTTCAGGAAAGGTCAGAAATGACAGAAGGACCACCTGATTAGATTTTGGCAGTGATGCAGTTTATAGTCTGGGTCCACGGATTTGTTAAAGATTTCTGTATTGCGAGATAGCAGCATAGCATCACTGTAACTACAACTACAAGTAAACTTTGGCAGATGTTTGCAATCCTACTACAAAGCCAAAGCTGTGGACTTACTGCTACACTATGTAGAATTATATTCTATACCATGTATTGTCACTTACACTATACTATGTATAATTAGCATAATAACTGATCATTCAGGGCTCATGTACATTATACTATGTATAATAACTGATTACTGCAGTCACACTAATTTCACCTATTTGTCACTCCAGTAGTGAGTATAATTGTGTCTGATGTGTGCTTGTGTTTTTTTAGTTTAGTCTTTTTAAATTTATTCTTCTGACGTTATTTGACAGGCAGACAGGAAAGTAGGGGAGAAGACCTGCAGCAAAGGGGCGAGAGCTGGAATCGAACCCAAGCCACTGCATCGGAGAATCTAGCCCCCGTTTATGGGTCACCTGCTCAGTTGATACCAGTTGAGCTATCTGGGTTACCCATTAAATGTATTCTTTTCATAGTATTAACACTTATTTCTGTACTGTGAATGGATGGGAGAAACATCATCCTGTTTAACTGTGTATACATATATTGTGGAATGACAACAAAGCTGACCTTGAGTTGAGTAATACAGCTTTAAAAAAATAATAAAACTAAATTAAATAAAATATACACTACCATTCAAAAGTTTGGGGTCACCCAGGCAATTTCATGTTTTCCATGAAAACTCACACTTTTATTAATATGCTAACATAATTGCATAAGGGTTTTCTAATCATCAGTTAGCCTTTCAACACCATTAGCTAACACAATGTAGCATTAGAACACAGGAGTGATGGTTGCTGGAAATGTTCCTCTGTACCTCTATGTAGATATTCCATTAAAAATCAGCCGTTTCCAGCTAGAATAGTTATTTACCACATTAAGGATGTCAAGACTGTATTTCTGATTCATTTAATGTTATATTCATTGAAAAAAACTGCTTTTCTTACAAAAATAAGGACATTTTCAAACTTTTGAACGGTAGTGTACATATTTGATATTCATATCATAGTCCACAGGTGTGTATTCATACTGTCTTTCACTTTATACTTCTGTGATATGTCAAGACTACAGAAGCAAAAGCAGCTTCCATGCTCGATCTCATTCACTTCCATTTTCACCTGCTAAGTTTTCAGGTACACTGAATCTAGCTTCTTTCACTTTTGTATGCATTTCTTGCTTCATCTTGTGCAAACTCAGACAAAATGAAAACAATCATTTATAATCCCTTTGGGACATAAATTGCACTGGCTTCAGTTTTAATCCGCCAAGATTAAATTTCTTACTTCAAGTTAATTTCCAAACCCCATGTAGAGCACAGTTTCTGTTCTCACTGACCATTAGGATGTATTAATATTCTGGTAAAAAAAAGTAAAAGAAAAAATCCAGCATGGGAGGTTATTATTACTTAACTCTTATATGATTTATTATTTCCCCATCTTTATTCTTTGAACATCTCCCAGGACTTTTCCCAACCTCTCTACAACAGATAACTATTTATTGTTTCTTATTTATTGTAATAAATATGGACTTACCCAAACTATTTAAACAACAAAACAAGTGCAATTACAAAATGAAGTGAAACAATTAAAAAATAGGAAGTCTGCATTAGACAGCGACACTAATGTAATTTCAGGATGAGTATACTTTCTCTTATCATCAGTATTAACCATTTATTATTAGCAGTAGCATGTGAATTAGTATCAGGTGATGTCCACCGCCAGCAGTAAGGAATATGTACTGCTAAATAAACTACACATTTGTTGTACTTACATTAGTGTACATCTGTGGAAGTCTGGAACAGAGGTAGAGCACTGATGAGATTGAACCGATGGAGAAACCTATGATCTCTTTCGGGGTGAAAGCCTAAAGTGACAGCAGGGAAAACGGAACATTACAATAACCAGATACAAGGAGTTCATTTCCTTCAGATCAATATTTGAAGAAATAAATACAACTCACCTGGATTGAGCTGACATCAGAGGTTGAGAGCAAGGAGCGACTTCTAAACCCAGATGAAGTCATTTCCTGCTGGATGCCTACTCCCGGGAGGTGAGTGAGGCTTGCGGTGAAGCCGAGGATGCAGACTAAACCCACCACATTCAAAACCCTCCTACCTGGTGAAGAAACAGCACCCGGGTTTACCATTAGTTCTGTGAAAACTGCATTCCATCAGACGAAGGTTACAAAGGTCCTTAGTGAGGAAGCAAACGCCACAGCAATGTGAGGCATCCTTACAGGATCCAGAGTTTACCCTGTTTGTCTGCCTGGACTACTGTTGGATCACTGTTTATCAGCTCTAATATGAAGCACTTGATCATTCAATAACTATGTCAGATAAAACACATCTTAGCAATATACACTGCCTTGGTAACAACTGGCTATGACGACAACAGGGGGTAAAATACTATGCAAACAAAGGTGTGTATCTTAAACCAAATAGAGCAGCAGAATGCAAAAAAGGCCTTGAAACACGCACAGCAAAAGGTAGGAGTTTGGCTCTTATATTGAGACTGTAATTAAAACAAACAAGCAAACAAAAAGACTACACACTCACGTTCAGCCACTCTGTTGTTTATCTTGTAGTATGTGTACATGGCCAGCATCACCAAGTCAGCCAGAACATAATAAATGGCTGTATATGTCTGGATGTTGGGAAGAAACAATTACAAGTCACACACAAAACAACTCCTCATGGAACTAATTTTAAAAAGCTGTTTGTATAATTCAAGCCAAAACAATTGTTATTTGTATCTTCCTGTGCAGTCCATTGTAATGCTGCAACAACTCATCAATTAACAGAAAGATGCTAATTAACAGTGTGAATAGATACTAATATTTAGACATTGATGATATTTTTCTAAGTCACTGATTAAAAAACAATAATTACCTGGTAACAGCTCTAAAATATGACAAACAAATAGTTTTGATAGGTTGCATGGAAGAAACGCAAATCTTAAGACATCATATCTGTTCAAAGAGCATTTCTCATTGATATTTTTGAGTTCAATGGATTGATCTACATGAATATTTACAGATTGCCAGATAATATTCTTGGTATGAGAACAAAATTACACTGAGGCAATCACTATATCCCTACAAGTCACCTGAAGCGGAAGCTGGTCTGCCAAAAAGGAGCCCACCAGATTGCAGGAGTCACCTCCCAGCCACAGCAGCAGAAACCAGATAGAGAGGGCACTGTCCATATTCCCTGTTTTACATGAGCTATAGTACTGTCTGCAATCAGAAAGAGCAAACTGAAATATATACTACATTTAAATAAAAAGGCAAATCCTCCATGCAGTCCAGACAGGAACACAAACACTTACGGAAGTGAAGACACCATGAAACAGAGGATGGACAAGAGGCCGAGGTAGATGCTGGCCATATCTCTCGCATCCTGGGCACACTCCCCAAGCCCTTCCCAAACCCATTTGGACCCATTAGGACACAATGAAGTGAAGTTTCCTTGGGTGGCCCATCCAAAGGGGCTACGGGTGAGGACTCCGTCTGTCCACATATTCTGTCAGGGGAGAGAAGCCTCTGTAAATATCCACCTAATTAAAACAATAACTTCTGTTCTGACTATGTCACCAGGCTATAAGCAACGTCTACACAGTGTATTAACTAAGATACAATCTAAAAATGGCATAAAGAGCTCAACCACAGAGATAATCTGATGTTCCAGTTACAGTCCTGTCCATGAAAACTGTGGCCAAAACTGAGGTTAAAATGACAGAACGTTAGAAAACATGCGCGCTGAGATCTCGACACCATAAACTTTTCTTTTAGACAATGTAAACCATTAGCAGGAGTTAAAAATGTTAAATAATTACACACGATATGAAGTTGTCGATCACTAGCAGAAAAAAAGTGTTAGTAACTGCCCTAAGCAGTGACACACAAAGGTTGATGAAGAGCTGCTTTGAAAGTTATTCAGCCACAGATATTCCTCTGTTGACACTCATATGATCCTGTTGCGATGACAGCTAAATCAATGTGGATTATGGGTTTGTTAGAGACAGAGATCGATACCTGACCAACAACAGGTACAGGCACATTAACCGATTAGTAATTGAGGCATTTTCCATAAATAGATGGGCAGATAGTCGTTGAAGGAGGCTTTCTAAACGGTTTCTGTTTCTGTTCGGTTTCAATTGCTTTGCCATTATGTGTTTTGTGTGTGCAGTGTAATGGCCACAAAAAAGCTATCATCCTTTGTTTTCAAGGCTTTCTATTGTGCAAGCAGTGTCTGTATGTGTTAAGTTGCGAAAAGACATGAATCATCAACATGTTAAACAGCTGTTAGAGTGAACATAGTGTGCAGCTGATCGTTGGAGCTTATCTCATACATCACCGAGTCAGTGTTTCGTAAATAAAATGTAACTGCAATGCTCGGAAACCATTTTTCACACAAATGACACTGAAAAGGAAACCAGACTTAAGCCAAATCATTTTTAGCTCCTTAGCTAACTAGCAACGGCAACTACTCAATTGATGGCAGGATCTCGAATGTGGCTTAATTTCAAAAACGTCTTCAAACCCAACATAACGAGGTGTACCACAACGGGAATAAATAAAACATTAAATTTATCTTGCCTGTGTGGACGCCAACATGCCGACAGAGTCCCTGGAAGAACAACAGGCTCGCTGTTCTGGGAAAACGCGGAAGCAGCAGATAAACAACTGGCTGTGAGCTGATTGGTCTGTTTTAATAAGACTCGTCACGTGACTCGCTAGCGCCAAAGCAGGCTCAAAGGACTTTCACAATAAGAGCTTAATGTAATGAATGTTTTATATATGAATGAAATAATAAATCCATCGATTACATCGTTCCCAGCTGCCTACAATAAATATTGACATCCATTGATTTTAAATTTAGCACTGATCTCTGAAATTCATTTCCATTTGAGAAATTAATGAGTTACCATTTTGAGGGATGAGAAAGAAATCAGCATGATTTACATTGCGACAGGATATTCTCTAGTTAGGTAAAGTTGGCAAGATATTCACAGATTCGGACTTCCGGCCTCAATAACTCATGGGATATACGTTGTAAAAACATAAACAATGCCTCTTTCAAATCGTTGTAAGCTAGACAATGTGCTACAAGGCCAGTTTTATCAAAAGTCGCTGTCTTTCAAGCTGCAGAAATAACATTGATGTCTATGAGCAGCCGGCTGTGCGACGAGTGAACAGAGACCGTCTGCAAATAGCAAAACCGCTGCAACAGCGAAGAGAGGCACTACACAAATATTCATTAACTTAACTTTTATACACTGTAGCGTCACCAAATTTACTGGAGCCATCAATTGTGTCTTGCTGGTCATACTACAACTCTTGGTTTGATGCTAAATACAAAATCAGAATTTTAAGGAATTTTCATTATTTTATTATTATTTTATTAGGCATAAAATTCAATAACTTCACTCTTATATACTGTAGTGTCACCAAATTTGCTGGAGCCATCAATTGTCTCCTGCTGATCATACTACAACTCTTGGTTTGATGCTAAATACAAAATCTGAATTTTAAGGAATTTTCATTATTTTATTATTATTTTATTAGGCATAAAATTCAATAACTTCACTCTTATGAATTGTAGTATCACCAAAATCACTGGAGCCTTCAATTATCTCCTGCTGGTCATACTACAACTCTTGGTTTGACACTAAATACAAAAATCTGAATTTTGAGCAATTTTTATTATTTAATTATTATTTTATTAGTCATAAAATTCAATAACTTCACTCTTATGCACTGTAGTGCCACCAAATTCACTGGAGCCATCAGTTGGCTCCTGATTGTCATACTACAACTCTTGGTTTGATGCTAAATACAAAATCTGAATTTTAAGGAATTTTTTATTAGTAATGAAATTGTTGTTATATATCTCAAATATTTTTTGTTGTAACAGATAAAAGTGCTCATCCATTGTTTGGGTAGATTGTGCAACATTAATCACCAAAAGTAACTGAATTTTAATGATTTGGGTTGTTTATTGCCATGTCAAGTTGTGCACACTATTTAGTGTGCATGCTTGTGTGTGAAGTTTAAGGATTATGAGTAAATTAGCTTTGATGGCTCTTCTCTTGATGTATGTGGGGCTATACAACAACTTCAACAGAAGACAATTGATGGCTGCAGTAAATTTGGTGACACTACAGTATATAAGAGTGAAGTTATTGAATTTTATGACTAATAAAATAATAATTAAATAATGAAAATTCCTTAACATTCAGATTTTGTATTTAGTATCAAATCAAGACTTGTAGTATGACCAGCAAGACACAATTGATGGCTCCAGTAAATTTGGTGACGCTATAGTGTATAAAAGTTAAGTTATTGAATATTTGTGTAGTGTCTCTCTTCGCTGTTGCAGCGGTTTTACTATTTGCAGACGGTCCCTGTTCACTCGTTGCACAGCCGGCTGCTCATAGACATCAATGTTATTTCTGCAGCTTGAAAGACAGCGACTTTTGATAAAACTGGCCTTGTAGCACATTGTCTAGCTTACAACGATTTGAAAGAGGCATTGTTTATGTTTTTACAACGTATATCCCATGAGTTATTGAGGCCGGAAGTCCGAATCTGTGAATATCTTGCCAACTTTACCTAACTATATTCTCTGGTCAGACTGTTCAATCGTCAAATATTTATTAAAGCTGTGGAACAAGCTGGTGGTATGCTTTCATGTTAATGTTACACACAGTATCTGTAGAAGTGGGAGGACGTAGCTGTGCTCACACATTTCACATACTCTCATCACATATCAACAAGCCTTGTTAAACTGGATGATTGGCCCCACAACGTAATTCAGTCATTAGCCATCATTAGTCCTGCGGCCTCCGACATTCTTCAAGCTAACTTTGCATTTTAGTATGCCGCCGTGAAAAACTGTACACCTACATTATATAACAGAAGTGAGTAATCCTGTGCAAATTATTTAAATGATTCAAAATCTTCTCTCAGTCTCTCAATAATTGCATTATTTCTTGGCTGAACAGTAGAGTGCTCCATCGTATGAACAATTCAAACAAATTGTGTGATTTCTAATCAACCTAATTACATGAACATTGTTTAAAAATTGCCTGTGAATATCAGAATTTGTCAATTTCGGACCTATAGGTCCTGTCTATCTGCATGTCTACATCATGGCATCACATACAATGGTCAATATATGATTCAGAGACTTATGAAGTCCATGGGATATATCTTGCATACATTTTTATTAAAAGTTTTTAAAAAGTGTTTTATGTTAATTATGATCATGTCTTTACAAATTCCATAATTATTTTTTATGATATAAAATCGTATTTGTATGTTTATATCACTTATTAATTAAAAAAAAAAGACTGGATATCACTGAAACGTCAGCTAAATAACCGTCCAAAACAACCACCTTCTAATTAGCTAAACAATAATAAAATGAGCTTATTCAAAAATTGTTTTGATTGTGTTCTTTTTATTAAGTTTAGATAATCATGACAGATATTTCTTTTTGGCAATATATCAAATTTTATATGGAAAATAACTAACTGTATCTGTGTCCTAGAAATCACTTTCAACTAAGTTACCCATTACAAAAACACCTCTCGAGGAAGTGTGTTGATTCCAGATCACATGACCTGCTCCACATGATGTCATTTCCTCCTGAGGAAAGGAAGGCTTTCTGACTTATTTAATATAAAGTAGTGTGTGAGTCAAGTGTGGATTTTTCGCATGTCAACAGGTTTACGACAATATCTTTATAAATAACTTTCAATATCAATTTTACTCAATTGTGTATACTCTACAAATGTCATGTGGTGTTTGGTTATAGGTGGTCATGTTGATTTTAGGCCTGAAAACAGCAAAAATGTCAACTATGATACCTGTCAGCTATGTTACAAAAAGTTCCACAATTATATATTGACCCATAAAAGGATTGCCAGTGACTAAAAAATAGGATTGTCTGGGACGTCGCAAAGGTGGAAAAGGACCCAGGAGGATAAGTGATGATATGAATCAGGGCAAACAAAGTTGCAGCAGTAATTAGGAGGAACAGAATGAGACCTTGTACAACTATTCAGAGCAACAGTGGCTGTCCTCCTACCTAAACTGACGTCATAGCGGAATATTATTACAATCAAGCTCTGAAAACCAGACAGGTAAGTGCTACAGGGGTTATCAATAAAAAAATGAGTCTCTGTGGCAGCTTAGACAATGTGAAGAACAGTGCATGTGAATCTATTCAAATGACATCCAGAAAACAAAACAGAACAAAACAATTAAAAGAATGCATATTCCTGACAGCGAAGAACCCCGATGTGAGTGTGATGATACGAAGCAGCATCTGTGCCAAAGGTGTTGGAGAGATGATATTTGTATGTAGCACTATGTTATGAATACCAAAATACTGGCCGACAAGATGACACCCAGTCTGGAGAAGCTTAGCAGTAGAGGAATATTCACCATAATAATGATTTAATGCACACTGACAAAATCACGTGAAAACTATGAGCTGGACCAGCATGTCTGTCTTGTAAATGACAGAACGTTTCTCAAGAAATTTGGTGTCCTCCATGCAGACGAGGGCTGATTCTGACATTACAAATAAAGGTGGACATATCGAGGATTGAAAAAATAAATATTTGAATCTCAATACTGAAAGGGACACTGACATCCTACTGGTGGCCCTGTATTTAATACGCTTTTTTTGTTACTGAAGAGCAAAATGCCAAAATCACACAATAATTTCTAAAGATGAAGAAAGTGACAAGTATGACCTGACCAAGTATGTCACCTGACTTGAAACCAATAGAACACCTTTGGGGTTCTTAAGGAGAAAGACAAAACAACACAACTCCTACAGCAAAGAGCCACTTAAATGGTGTCAGAACATCTCTCCAGAAATGTGTTATCCTCCATGCTGAGGCCTGATTTTGTCATAAAAAACATAAAGGTAAAACATCTAAATCGCAATAATGAAAGAGCTACTGATTATTGTTAATTATGAGACAGCTAAACATTACAACAAAGCCAGACTTTTAAAAAAGATGTTTATCTTCATTTCAGGACATTTTTCAACACTGCATACATGCTGTATCTAAGGACAGTCTTCAAGAGAATCTCCTACCTGAAAAGACGAGATGTCAGACTTTGAATGAAAAGAAAGACAGAGGAATCGACATTTGAGTTGATGCACCTAAAGTGTCAGCTGACAGTCTGTGAAACTGACGACTCAGCAGCTCTCCTCACTGATGTCAGCGAGTGTTGGTTGGATTTCACGTTTGCTCCACTCACAGCACGTGCTCCCGGCAGACTGCTGCAGGACTCTGATCTGTTCAAGTGATTACAACATCAAGAAGTGAGAGAAATGCAGAAGCTGCATATGTTACAGACCAAACACAGACTTCCTCCAGGAAAAATGCAGCAGTTCAGCTCTTTCTGTGTTCTCTTTGAAAGAAGGAAATTGTGCTTTGCTTTGTTTAATGCCTTCTATTTACTATGTTTTACACCTGGAATGTGTACGATGGCTTAATAGAACTGTCTAATGTAACTCAGGTCTTATTTATGTGTAGTAGCGTGTCCGCTAAAGCGCCACAAGGCTGACAGCTACTGTAAATAATGTATAGGAGGAAATCACTTTAGTTTTTAGTCAAATCAAAGCAAAGTAAGTGTTATATATTGAATATTCTCTGCAATAAATCCAAGTAGACTAATCAATTACAGAATCCAATTTCTATTAGCTACAGTACTAGCAGTGGAAAACAGACTTGCCAGCATATCAGGAGCAAACATAAAAACATAATTACAGCCTTTTTTCAGCACCAACAGAATGCATGTAGGCTCCCGTGGCAACATGATGCGTCCAGTTTACGTCGTGTGATTACACGGCTTCATTAAGTGGCATTACTGATGCACAGCTTGGCCGGTTTGCAGATATAACGTGATCCCTCAGCTGAGAGTCTGTATGGCTCAGAGTGAACATGATCAGAAAACAAGTGCTGATACTGAACCTGCTCTGGAACAGGTTAGCTGTGCAGCATCATTTGCCGTGGTGATCTAACAGGCTGAGTGGTTTGTGACAATGAGGTATGTAGAGCCTAAAGCCAGAGTTTTCACTAACTCAGTCTCACTTCACAATACGCTCCTCTGGCATAGTGGATGCAGACTCATATTGACACATTTGAGGAGAACAGAGCCGTTGGTGATGCCGTTAGAAACGTGTACACATTTCCTGCTGTGCTTCCAATAGTCCACACATCACACTTCTTTGATGTATTTCAACAACTGGTTTTTATTGATGACGCACCCAAACATCTATACCGAAGGAATACCTTCAGTAGGCTAGATTCTCTTATTTACACAATGTTTCCACAAAGTCATACAAATACTTGGTAGGCTTCATGTCAAAGTATAGATATATTACATTAAACAGAACAGGGGATTTGTTTTATAAAGCAATTGTCACAACAAATCTACAAATGAAAATGGATGATAGAAAAGAAATGATCAACCGTTAACTAGTGTAAAACAAGTCCTACTTCAAAGTTATGTACAGGCGAGTTGAATGTCCATGAAATAAGGAAGGAACGCAGCTCTCGTCGTTTTCTGTCCTCAAGAGTTCTCGGAAAAGCAGACATCTTGTGTAGCTGATAGTAATTATCTCAAAGGCAAGGATGAGAAAAACCAAGCAGTTTGTACCGAAAACCTCATCCTTCTTGCTTTGCTGCCTCCAAAAACAAAGAAATGCACAACGTGAGGAAGACAGTTTTGCTCTTCTCTTGTTTCTTTTGTGGTTGGTTCTCATTTGATGTGGACCACTTTCTCATCCGTTTTCAACCGTTTGCGTCTGGGCTGTATGAAATCCTCCTCTGAGTCATCTGTGTCCTCCTCCTCTTCCTCCTTCTCCTTCTCATCCAGGGACTCTGTTTCAGGGGTTTCAGGGAAGCTTTGGCCAGGGAACATCTCCTGCAACTTCTCTTCAAAGTACAGGCTCACTGCCTTGCCCGATATCGCCATCTCAGATCCCACCTGTCAGAAGGGAGAGGGGTAAGAGAAGAAAGGTGTGAAGAAAGATATGGAGGGAGGTGGTGTGAAAGTATCATTGAGCAGGAAGGATGAATGGGTTGAAGCAGGGAGAAGGAAGAGGAGAATGAGGAGACAAATTAGATCTGGTTAAAACTCCTGGTGGCAGGGAGGCCCCAGCTCAACCTTGCTATGCAGAGCAGGGATGTCCTGCTGCCATGTCCCACTGTGGCTCCATGAAGCATTTCCACAACTCTGTTTAGTGTCAAAATTTCAATAGGGTGGATTTCAAAGACCTCCACAGAATTCAGCAGTTAATGAATGAACCAGAAGGGCTGAAATACAGTATCTGCATTTTTAAAGGCTGGTAAACCCTTCGAACATTTTAAATACCACTTACACACAGTTAAATTCTGTCACCGTTTCACGAAAAGAAAAGCCTAAATGCCTATCCAGCATCCATCACACACACCAGAAACTCCAACTTTATCACACCAGTACACTTTCAGCTTGCCGTGGACCAGTATGCTATGACACAAGCATTCATTCTCATCTTACACTCACATACTCCTTATCATATTAAGTTAATAGATATGAAAGTGAAAACACAGGTGAAACAGAAATAGCATGCATTTATAAGTGAAAATATATTTGTAAAAAAAATTAACTTGAGAGCCCCAGCATTCATTAAAGTTTTCACAGCTCCTTTTAAAACACTAAATGCACTCTGTGGTCACCCCCTAACACAAGTGAACTGGTTTGAAGACTTCTGAAGAAACTTCAACCAAATAAGACACAGAGAGTTTTTTTCAGGACATTCAGACACCCTCTAATCTGTTGTAACCTTCATAGTAACTTTCATTAAGATGAAAGAATGTTGGTAAAAACTCTAATCCACTTTCACCCTTTCAGTGCATAATACTTTTGGTTTAAAACCGTATGACTGCCCAGGTTTGATGCTCATGCATTATCTACGTTAAGATAAAGAGTAAACACATTTCTTGGAGCCTCAGTGGGAGGAGACAGGACATCTTTGCTCTATTTGAAACGGCTTACCTGCGTATTAATCTGTTTCTCCTCATCATAAACCTGGATTATTCGAGACATCTAAAAGGGGCAATAACATTACAACAAAGACAGTGAAGCAGGAGGAGGGGGAAAAAAGAGTTCACAGCACAGGCATGTTAGATAATAACAGATCAGAAATCTGTTTACGGCCTACTGTGCTCAACTACAAGGTGTTTATCACCATGTCGTTACCGCAGAACTTAACAGCAAGTAAAGTCACACAGACAAGAAGAAACTACAGGGTGCATGTAATCATTGGAGTTTAGCCCTCATTCATGAATCTATCTAGTTCACTTATGTGTGTCAGATCTGTTTTATCACCATGTCTTTGCTGGTACGTATATTACACTTCATTTTTCAGGTCCTAGCCTGTTTATGATGAAGTATTATCTGTATATGCTAATATGATTGCTAAAGGCCTCAAACAGGACATTGTTTTTAAGCTGCTGTGCTATATTCTCTATTTTATTAGGAATGTATGATGCTAGCATACAGAAAATTATTTGCTGTTGTGTATATAGCATATAACAGCATGTTATGTATATTTGGCTGTTCCACATGCCTGAACTCCAAGCAGTTTCTAGATATTTTTTTGCTCCAATCACATTTTTTCCTCACTGTAGGCTCATTTTTCACTCAAATATAAAGCCTCAAAGATGGCTAGAATAAGAGAGAACTCAAAAATGTATTTTGTGCAGTATGACAACATTTTATTGCATAAATATAATTGTTTAATCACTTTGATGTATTTTACAATATTTAAAAACTGGAATCAACATATGCAACATTTGTCCATGTGCCCACAGGCGTTACCAATACAGGGAAAAATGGTCACTCAACATACTATAGATATTTTACTACTTATATTTCTAATTTGTCTCAATAGCTATGTCCTATGTGCTCTGTGTAAACACAGCCTGCAGTTCAGTGGGGAAAAAAGTCCCTGAATTTTTGTGGCATGACTTTTGGTTGCAGCTGAGTCACTGATGGCTTTATATAATTTGTACTGATCAATGCAGAGTTTATTGTTTACAGAAACAGAATCCTTTATTTTTGGCAAATGTTTAAATAAGACAAGTAGAAGAAAATCGATTATTATTTATATATTACGTTTGGATTAGAAACATTTTACAGGTTTAAAAACCAACCCAGGTCTTTAATATAAAAAACAAACATTATAATTTATGTATAGTGAGGTTTTCCTGGAAGACTCCAGGACTTTACAGTTGTTTGCATTGTTTGCCAAATGAACTGATGTCTTGGCAAAGTCCGAGTTCCAGAAATCTATCCCTCCTTGATAAAACAGACGCTTTCTTGTGGTGTTGGAGCATATAAAATATCAGTCGATACTGCAATAAATCTATCTACATAACATATCAAGCACAACTGCATGTAACTACGTTCCAGTATAGGCAGAGGGTAGATATCATAAGAATCTTAACCCACAATAACATCTGAACGTTAAGAGGCAACAAAAATAAAGACATCCATTATACTGCAAAACACATTATTGCCCCCAAGAATAATATGTGAAAAGGCTATGTTAATTTTATAAAAATGTGGTCACAGCCATCCGTCACAAACAAACATGTGGTTTATCATTGAGATGCAACAGTGTTAATGGTGTTCAGACAGTGGTCCTGCAGCCAGTGTGAAGAGAGCACAATGACCTCTTTACGCTCCATCACCCAGCAGCCAGTGTTAGTAAGTATGCAAAACTCTAAACACACTACAATCCTGAAGCACCACTTCCTTTTCTGATATCAGGCTATCAGGTTAGACTAATACAACGGTTTGCTTTGTATCGGGTATGAAAATGGTCAAATTACTCCAGTAAGTTTTTGAACAGTTGTGGCGATTAAAACTCCAAACCTTATCAGTCTAACCAGTGTCTGCATGCACGCACGCACACACACACACACACACACACACACACACACACAAGCAGATGCCATTCGCCAAAGCAGGCTCCAGAGTCATGCTGCTCACCTCATTGTACTTTGCACAGTTTTTGAAGACCAGGCGCATATCAGACACAAACTCCAGGGTTGACTGGTAATACTGGGAGCTCCGTAACTGCAGCTTCTTCTTCACCCTTTTCAGGTCCATGGGCTGCTTGATAATCTTATAGTAGTTGGGCACCTATGTGTAAATAAAAAAAGTAGGTCAAATAACAATTTCATGATTTTTTTTTTTTTTAAGTATATGTATATACATGATATATAGCAATACTGTAATACACTATTATTCAAGATAGCTACATATCTATGAAAGGATATTCTTCATCACAAGTCTGTCTTAAAGGACTTTAATAAGTTCATATAATAACGTGCCTACAAAGAACTAACTCATCAACTACTAAACACACACAGAAATAATACAATATGCAATAAAATAAAACATGGAAAAAATGTGAGCCCAAAAATTACATGCTACCAGGTTTTTCAGTGCAATTCCAACTCACAAAAGGGTGAATAGAGCTTGGGATTGTTGCACAGTGGGGTAACCAGGCATCTATTGTTTTCTTCATAATTTTAACTTCAAAATGTGCTACTGTGTACAATCTGACTGGGAAGAACAACAACAAGGAGTGGGTGTGGACTAATAAAGAAAAAAATAAATGATGAAATGTTGCCACGACATGAGAAATAGAAGGAAGGGAAGTTTTGATGGTAGCAGCAAAGAGTTCACTGTCAAACTGGTTAAATTGTTTCACAATGTCGACGGACCATCACATGTCTGAACTGTGTCTGTCATGTAGAGCTACTTACAGAGCTAGGAACAGGTTCCCGAAAACCCACGCTGAGCTCATGACAGAAGATGTACAGCAGGAGGCGTTCGCATCTCTGCAGAGAGAGGAAGAAAGAAAGACAGCCACAACAGAATTTAATGTCTTGTACTAATCATGAAGAAGTTCTCCAGGGATGTGGTGGCTGTACTGACCCTTTGGTCCTCAGGATTCAGGGCCTGCTCTCCTTTTACTTTCCTGCTGTCATCGCAATACTCTACTTCAGGGTTGGTTAGACTCCGGCAAAATGTGCAGAGAAAGTCACCTCTGAAATGTCAAAGCCACACAGAGAACATTTGGAACATTCAGAATAATATAAAGTAAGGCATTTAGACATTTTATTCAGGTTAGACTAACTTATTTGCTTGCCAGTTTGGAGCTCTTAATACAAATCAGTATCTACTTTGTCAATGTGTAAAACATGTTTAGGTGTTGCTGTTGTCTCTACGCCCTCCTGAAACATTCTGCCCACTTTTTAACGTTAGGGTTCTACATGAAAGCACTTCTATGTTTTAGTGTCCGTAAATGTTACTCCCCTAATACAGGCTACCTCACTAAGAATCATTACAATTTAATAAATCTAGAGGTGTGTGACAATAGAAGATTGCCATGGCCGTATGCAACAGCCTTGTTGCTGAAAAGGTTAACAAAATGGAATCTAGACTTATCACTTACTTTGGAAAGATTTTTATGGTGGGTACATGACATTTCATGTGGAACACTTTGGGACAGCGGTCACAGCACAGCAGGTCACCACCGTTGATGCAAACAGCGCACCAGTCTTCATTGGGGTCATCATCTTTTCCACCAAGACTCTCTGTTCCAGCAGATACACCGCTCCCTTTGGTCTCTGTCCCTTTGTCTAAGTTTCCATTAGTGAGGGGAGGGCCATCCTTGCTGCTGCTGCTGTTTTCAGTGGATGATGAGGTAGTGGAGGTCATAGTGGTTGTGGAAGAAGATGCTGCTGCACTGGAGCCATTCAGTCCAGAACAAGGTGTCTCAGACTGAGGTTCTGTTTTGATGCGCTCCCCTAGTGCCTTGATAGCGTCTTGGCCTGCAGATACAACTCCCAATACAGGAAGGGGACTGTTCTCTGGACTGCTCATCTACGAAAAACATACAAAAACATCGGACCATTTTAAAACACAACATATTAATGTTGAGTTCATTTCTATAATAATCTCAGTTAGCTACTGCAGAGACACTATACAAATCACTTAAAGAATCCTGCATAGAATTCTATGGGAAAATTCTGTAACACAAAATATGGCTGTTGTACGATACACATCTTACCTCTCCTTCCAGATTCATAAGCACCAAAATGGAAAACATATTAAACCAATCATTCTGCTGCACTGACTGTTCATGGTTGAGGTTCATGACAGTTTTAACTGTGGCAAATAAACATGGTATATTTACTTGTTATCATAGCGAAGATGCAGGCAAGTGTACTTTTGTATGGTTCCTCTTTGACTTTACTGTATCCATAATTAGCAAGGTATTTGTTCAAATGTTCTGGTGGGATGGGCCAGAGAAGGAGATCATGTCACATCAGCAGTTGGTATTATAAAACTATGCACATGAATATTAGAACTATAAACCATGGTGGAAAAAGCTTCTGAATTTTTTAGAGGGAAAAAAAAAATATCTGATTTGACCGGTGTTTCTATACATGTAGTTTCTGTGTCCCACTGACCATTAACACTACACTGATGGCTCTCTGTTATATCATTTAGATAGGGGTTTGGGTTTTGTTAACCTGAAATAACTGCCTCTTTGGGCATTGCCAAGATGGCTAACAAGTAGCCAGACTTGCCTTTAAGGGTTTTGGCTACTGGAAAGAGATCCTTGTGATAGGGATAGCCATATCATGATGTAGGCAAGCAACAAGCTCAATGCAACATAAATGACAAGCTTTCAACAAGTATTGCAGTATCATATTTCACATTCTCATATTCCTTTGGCTTGTTTTAAACAGCTGATTGAAAAACAGTATTCATACCATGCAGGCACTCCTCCCAGCATCTTTGCTCCTCTCCGTCTTCAGAGAAGAAGCTGGACAGCTATAGCTGTCTTCTGTGCCAGGCTCTTGCTTCACCCTCACCGGCTCTGCTACAGCGCCACCTCCTGGCCCTGCCCTACCTGCAGAGCTGCAGCTGAGATACACACACAAAGACATACATGGAAAAAAATCTGTGACACAACTGCTTCAACTCTTTATCAACTTAAAATCCAATTACCTACTTAATATGACTTGATCGGTTTGATTAACTGAGACCACACAAGGATCTTAGCTGTTCTGTATCAGTCCCTTAGTCAAGCATATACATGCAATCACTACCTGTTACTCAAATCATTGGTAAAGCTTAGATTCCCAAAAGTCCTTTCTATACAAACTGTTCCCTATACACAATTATTCTGCTCAAAATTTGACAGCACAAAATATTTTCCTGTTTATTTCCAAATTTCAATAAACAGACAAGATTTACAAGCATGGCAGCTGACATTTTAAATGGACTGATGCAATCAGCAGTATGACTTAAAAAGAATAAACATTTGTTCTTTAAACTGATAGTCAGCTGAGACTGACAGAAAATATGAGGGCTGAGAGCAGGGGAAAGACATGCAGTAAAGGTTCCTCTGGCTGTGAAACGAACCATTAACTTGCTGCTTGGGGCATGTGCGCGCATGTGATACATTTCCTTACCACTTGGCTATCAGAGCACGACCAGCACGGTTACCTTCACAGATTATTCATAGACTAGAACTATTTGCAGATCTATTCTTTGTTAAATTAGGTGCTCTGGTGTGTCGATATTTTTTACCTTTTAAAATAGCTTGCATACTTTCTTACCTGCCTCTGCTGCCTGTGCTCGATGTGCTAGAAGGTCGTGCTGGTGTGTGGGCACTGGACAGACCTTCAGACAGAAATGAAACAGGTCATAAAACAGGAGCGATCACTTCTTATTGTACAAGTGAAAGTTGCTAAACATGTACATGCATTCAATGAGGAAGAAGTTCTAACATTTGGTAAAGGATCATCATCACTGTACACCAACTTTGTGGAAAATGAACTCATGGCTTTTACATGCAATAATTTTAGTTGCAGAATGCAAGAAATAAGCATGATATGGCACTTTAGAAGGAAGCTCTGTTGGTACCTGAAGATCCAGGGGAGTGTGTTGATAGTCCAGGTGAGGGGTTCATATCCACTGAACCCAGCTGATGCTGTGTGCTGGCTGTGATGTAACGAGAAAGAAGGTGTCCAAGGTTGCTGGACCCTGCATCCTCCAACTACCAATCCCAGAAAACCACAGAATCAGAGAACCAGGTTACTGAAGAGATCAACAGATTTTTGTAAAAGAATTTCTTTCATTTAGAAGACTATTTAAGCTACAGAGACATTTAACATCTTTAGTTGAGTTCAGCGCTAATAACCATCTAAGATGAAAGGTAGGCTTTTTAAGTGTTTTCTTGTATTGTGCACCTGCTACTGGAATGAACACTGACAAAGCTTTTCAGAAACTCTCATTCCACTGACACTTTACATCATTGCCAGCTTAGTAGGGTGTGACTTTTTTCTGTCAATTAATCTTTCAATTATTTTACCAAATAGTCCAATTGTTTAAATAACTCTTTATCTTAAAAAAAAAAAAAAAGCAAAATGACTAATTTAAGCTGATAATATTGTATGTTGTTGACAATGCACTGCAGTATGAAATGTAAGAAGAGAAACATACGTCAAAGCTGTGCAGAGACAACTGGACCAAGTAAAAGGAATCTGGAGTACTAGAACTGATGGACTGGCCAAGACAGAGTCCTGATTTCAGTCGTATCCGAACCGATCTGGGATTTATTGAATTCAAAAATAGGTCGGTCTCTCTCTCGGTCTCTCTCTCGGTCTCTCTCTCTCTCTCTCTCTCTATATATATATATATATATATATATATATATATATATATATATATATATTTTTTTTTTTTTTTTTTTTTTTTTTTTTAATAGATATTCTTACTCATTCTTCTTGATCTGAAAATATTAAGCTGCCCATCACATTGCTAATTATGTGGTTGTTTACAGAGCTAATGTTACATTAAAAATGTTTTGTTGAATAGCTTTTTGACCATTGTACAATGCTTTAATTTGAAGACAAAATTGCAACACAAACATGTTTAAAAGGTGCGCACCTGAATGGGTGGGATCTCAGGTAGGCAGGGCAGGTTCTCAGGGTTGGTGACAGAGGGGATGAGCTCGATTGGACCTATGATGGGGCTGGCAGGGCCGCGGTGAGCATGTGCGCCGGCCATACTGGCACTTGTGGGACTCGTGGGGTTAGCATTATGCAGGGATGCCACTGGGAAAGGGCCCGCATGCCCTGGGTTGGAATGCTACACAGCAGAAGAGAGATAAAGCAAATTAAGATCTTAGAAAGAACGAAAAGAAAGGGCAATGTCAGCAAGGAAGACAAAGAAAGGGAAGGAACGAGGAGATAACAGAAACAATAAAAGGAGGTCACGCACTGAGGTTCAAGAAACAGAAAATCTTTGTTGTGGGAACAACAAGGTTGCATTGTCATGCATTTAATTAACCACACATGCTGCACAAGACACATAAACAACAAAATAGGAAAAAGGTGCCAAACCCCTGATTGTAGTAAGAAACGAAACCTTTGGTGGCTCATCTCAGATTCTACAGACATCTGGACACAAAGAAAAAGGGGCTGGATATAGTGGAGGTTTCTCTTATCTAGTGCTACATGCAAGCAGCAAAGACACATTTTCATATTGTACTGTACATGATACTTGAGCAGACAGTCAGCTTCATATGTATCGATACACTGGAGAGGCAGGCCGTCTTTAAAAACAGTTTCAGTCTGCTCCCTACATCTTGGCTAAAGCATGTGAATGTTCCTATATTTAAATTTCATTTGCCATTTGTGTACCCATAATATATTTTTTAATAGTACTGTTAAAATGAAAACTTCACTGGCAAATACTTGTGAGTGCATGTTGTAATATACACTAATTAAGCCTTTTTAGACATAGAAAATGTAACATTGCTGCTTCATCAATAGGTTAAGTGAAAGTATTGTCATTTAGACATGGGTCACTTTTGCTGTAATATTCCTCAGCTTCATACAGACATCCCCACAAAGGTGAAGGACAGAATCAAGGTACACACAGAGTATTTGATATTCACACAAGATTGGATATTGCAGTACATCTAAAGTAATACAAAGTTAATCAGTGAAAATAGCAAGTATGCAGTGCTTTGCTGTGAGGTCTGAATAAATCCTGTATACATGTTGGGATAATTGATGATAACAAGTGATTAATTAAGTTAGAAGTTGTGTAAAAGGTCACTCGGTACAGAGATGCTCATATGGATCCTGCTGCTGTCTGATGCTGCAGGTATTCAACAAACTCATTGGGAAGACTCCGAAAAACAGTTGGAAGCAACAAACTAATTTTTTCAATCCTGGATTACATTTACTATCGGTGAGCCTCATTAATTTGACCTTCTAATGTCTACCTTAATTTTCGTTTATAATAGATGTGAAATTGTAGTGCAAAGTGAACGACAAAAGTGTTTTGTGATTTTGGCATCAAAATGTGCATTATCTGCTCTGTGATCTTTTGGATTGTGGGAAAAGTTTCCCTAAAATCATCTCACAAAACACAAAGTACAACGCCTTTGCATGCTTGTCCATTATTGTGACTGCATAGAGATCCGACTTGTGTTGCACTGACAGCAATACCTAAATGTAACTACATCCGACCTAGTAGGATTGCTGTCACAATTTCTGAGCAGTGTGCTCATTCAGAAATGAAGCAGGCATGGAGAGATGTCATCAGATTAACAGAAAGGAGTGCATGTCTGAAAAGGGCTCTATACTGATAAAGTGGAGTTTCTTTTAAATCTTTAAGATTACATACAGTATGCTAAACCTGCAAATTCAAACCACAATTTTGCATTTGAATTTGAATTGTGTAAAATCTTTACCTCCGACACAGCAGTTTGCATATTCATGAGAATAATGGCAGCATTGTCCCCACCTTGTTAAAAGGAAATCTGTCAAAGTCATCCACAAAAACTAGTGGACACACAACATCTCATAGCCTGTTTCCCCTGCATAGTGTTAAAGTATAGCTATTGTTGCAGGCTCCAATCTTGAATCCAATGGTAACTATCCACGACAGGGATGAGTTCTTGGAACAAAATTTTGGCCTTGCTCAGGAGAAGATACTTTATCCAAGTTCCAGGTACTTTCAGGTATTGCCATCAGTGCCTGATCAAGCAAGTAGGTGGTCATGTCACAATCAGGGCAACTGCAACGAACATCACCAGATCATTTCTGGCATTTGTCATAAATAGAGCTAAAGCCCACAGCTAAAAAATGAAGGGAAAGGGACTGAAGGGACTTTGGACTCAAAATGTACAGCAACCTGTTTACAGGCTGTGTGTGCTTTTGGCCTGTCAATGCTGAAAAAAAATCAAAGTTAGATTTTTCTTTTTAGATTTCTTGGAAACACTACATGGAAAAATTTAGGGTTCCGCTCCTAAATTTGAACATATTACAGCTGTAGGTACAAAAAGGACAAATGAAATCTCACTTTAATGTCCCAAATTATAATAGGAATTAGACAGAAGAAGTTTTATGAAAAATATACTGTAAATACTCTAAACTGTTTTCTTAGGAAGGCTGTTTGGCTTCTTCAGCCTTGCCTTGTGTATCTATACAGTAACTGACATTAGACGAGAAATGGTGTTTTGAATCACATTTCGTACATCAGTCGAAACATAACGTAAATGATCAAAAGTAAACCTGTCATTATAATTCCATGTAGTGACACCAGTGTGTTTGCACCGACCTGTCTCTGTAACTGAGGCTGCATCATGGGTGGATACTGCTGTCCATTATGTCGTGGCTGAGTGCTGGGCATTCGGCCCTGTGGTGGACCAGGTAGACGCATGTGGTGGGAGGAGGGGTACATGGGGGGTCCTGGCCCACCGTTCATACCCCCAGGCCCTCTTGGTAGCTGCTGCATACTGATGAGTCTTGGAGGCTAAACACAATCGACAGACAACACTGTGTGAAAATACACAAAACTCACACCAGGGCAAATTTCTCTAAATAGCAGACATTCTTCAGAGTCATGCAATTACATGCATTAAACAGTTATTAAATAATTTGTGTTAAGTTATTGTCATGTGTAGGTGTTGTAGCATGTATGGGATATCCGACTGTCCTTTAACCCCAGATGATTTTTCAGTTTCTCCTCGGAAATGTTATACTAGATACTTCAGGGCTTCTACCTGCGTATTGCAAGACCTGCAGCGTCTCAGGTCTCAGCATCAGAGATTTCTTTCATGTATTTTTAAACAACACAGTAGGGCACCTCGCTTGGAAACATATATAACTGAGGTGATATTCTCCTGATTACAAGTCAGTTTATGACGAAAAGGACTTTAAAGCTGTTATTTTTGGTAAAATTGCTGCATAATGTTGCGTTAACTAATTAATTTGGAGTAAATGACATGGAAAATGCAAAACACAGATATGGTGTTTTAGGTCTCATCAAAGTGATAAAGAGAGAATCTGACTGAATGAATGAATGAATGAATGAATGAATGAAAATGTAACTTGTGTAATAATAATAAATCTTAAATATTTTAGCTCACTAGACTAGATTAATCAACTGGAGCACAGATTTAACATTCTATTCTGCAGCAATACCTTGTTTGGTGAATGTTTTCTGTACCTGCTGCTGCACCATTGGTGGTCCAGCCTGTCTTGCATGCTGCTGGGACATTTGTGAGGCGATGCGCATCTGTTGCTGGATCTGCTGCTGGTGTTGCTGTTGTTGCTGCTGTTGCTTTTGCTGTGCATAAGCTGCCTGCTGCATGTGCTGCAACCGGAGCTGGGCAAGATTGATTTGTCCTGGGTGTTTGCTTGGGTGACCTTGTCCCGGGGAAATGGGCGGTCCTCCTACCATCACATTGGGTGGCTGTGCAGGTGGAGGTGGTTTCTCAATTACCAAATTGCCTATAATAGGAAGAAAATGGATGCCCATGAAGTGCATGTGCTGTAGGCAGCTGTGCAATATTCATTTATTGTGTTTATACACCAGGGATAGCTTTTTGTAGAAATAAAAATGCAAAGACAAAAAAAATCTGATCTTCCATGATTTAATCTCAATCAGAAAGAATAAATAAGAGACTAAAAGTCAATATATAATACAGAAAATATAAACTGATGAGGGATAATAAGGTAATAAACTTATCTCACCTAGATTCACTACATTCTTGGCCCAAAAGGTGGGGTCACAGAAGAAGCGCACAACTCCATTTGCCTGGGGTGCTGGCTCAAGTCTAGCCTTGAAGAGCTGGCGAAGCTGGAACAGAATCTACACGCATGCGCACAGAGAGAATGATGTTTTTTAGTTAGTGAGCTTAGCTCTATTAGAGCAACAAATAGTCCATTTGTCAACATGCCTTTTGGGACTGTTACTGCACAACTGCACAAGTAAGTTGTCTAAATTTTCATTTGCTGTCCCTTGGTGGAGAAAAAAATCCTATCCACATAAAGTGGGGGGAAAGCCAGTTCTACAACCGCACGAATATATCTAGAAAAAGAGGCTTGGCCAGCAGAATACTCTAAGCATGATGTTGCATTCCTAAACCTTTATGCAGACTTGCAGGCCAGAAAAATACAAAACACCCTACATCAGATAGTTTTTTACAGTTCAGATATGTTTATGACCTCTGTGTCCCGAGTATTGCCAGAAGCAGAGATAACCCAAATGTTTCTAAAAGCAATGATTTAATACAAAATTTTATTTGATTTTTCTAATGTACAAAAAATGTTGGGATACTCTCACTGCTAAACTCAATGTTTATGACAAAAAACTGTCATACTGTCTGTGACATAAATTCGGTTTTGTTCAAGGCGCGCTGTAAGCTTTGGCTTCCTCAACGGCCAAACTGCTTGGAACCATTGATCATTGGCTTCCAGAACTACTGCAAAGAATCATGTGTTTTTTGGACAAGGTTATTTCCTTGAACTCATACATTAAATAACTAACTTGTCTCAGTATTGTCCAATTCAGGAACAGCCTGTCTCAAAATGATTTTCAAAAACTGGTTCTGGATTAAAGACTCCATAGTCACTTTATACATTGGTTGCACTAATGTGCCCAAGTTTTCCATGTAGAAGCAAAAAAACCCACATAATTTAGGTGCACCCAAAACCTTCATTGCACCCTTTGGCACCAAAAATCAAATTGTAGGCTCTCCCATTTTTCTTAGTTCCCACACCTGCAAATTTCTTAACACACTATGCCTATGACCATAAACAGGGAAAAAGGTGCAGATAAATGTTTCATACATTTAATTTATTCATCTTTGCCTACATCCCATAGTGAAAGTGATTTTTTATTGTTATTTATGACTTCTCACTGTTTCAGTTTGCTGCTGTCTAGTGCTGCAATATTTCAGGGTGGGGGATTGCCCTGTCTCCATTTCAATTTAGAACATCTGCGGTGTATTGTACATATATACAGTAGAGTACAGGGGTATTCTACTAAAACGAAAGCCATGGGAACCAGACATGTATTTAGTTTGTGATTTAGAAATCATATAAATATGTTTTTATGTTTGGCCCATTTTAACTGCTGGTACTGCAGCTGACAGAACACAAATAAGAAAACTGATCAGTTTATTAATATTTATTACAGAGAAAATTCAATCGGTAACATTAGTTTCACTTTGATTTGGCCACAAATTAAAGTGATTTTCTTCATTATGAGACGGTGTCAGACCTACATGCACTTCAATACAATGTCCTGTTTGAATATATGAAGTTTGATAGTTTAATTGTGCAGCTGTCTGTTAGAAATAATCAGCTGCATTGATCGGTAAAATAAATATAATAGCACACGATTAACAGTTTTCTACCAGCATTCCTGTCTTACAAAATTTCCAGTTGCAGCGTTTTTTTACCATCAGAAATTCTTATGTTAATTGTTGTTCTCCATTAAAACAATCTGTTGACTGAAGCAGTTGCATAGGATCGGTTCATTTTGTGAAAAACGAGTCAAATGATCGTTAAACGTTCCTGTTTGTGTGGACGAGTTTGAAGCAGAAAGTCTGAGTTAACAAAGAAAGTTGAAAACCACCTTCATACCTGTTACTTTTGACTGAGGTTTCAGTTTTTGTCGAGCTGTCTTACACAAAAGAAGCCTGACTACGTCAAACTGCCTTTGTAGTTCAGTCCTCTGATCTGCTAAATGCCGTGAACACTAGAAAAGCTGTGCCTGTTAACATAGAAGCCTCTCGTCAAATTTTAAATCCCCTTATATTTTACTGATTATAGGTCTGGGTCCGTATAGGATGAAGTCTGGATCCAGACTCGGACCGCCAGCTAGCGACCTGGGGTCTAGTATGTCGTGGATTAAACGAAGCCTCGATTCAGACAATTTTGTCTCAAGGAATTTTAGGATGTAGGAGCGGCATGGCTCAGTGGGTAGAGTGGCCGTCTTGTAACTGGAGGGTTGCCGGTTCGATCCTCACCTGGAGCGCACATGTCCAGGTGTCCCTGAGCAAGACACCGAACCCCTAACTGCTCCTGATGGGTCGTGGTTAGCGCCTTGCATGGCAGCTTCCGCCATCAGTGTGTGAATGTGTGTGTGAATGGGTGAATGTGATGTATAATGTAAAGCACTTTGGGTATCGTTACAGGTATAGTAAAGCGCTACATAAATACAGACCATAATCAAATTACTCAAGGAATTGTTTCAGCCCTAATCCCAACAGAACAAATTGCTCTCGGAAGGCAGCGTTTTCTGTGATTCTTAGTGTATCCAAAAGTAGAACAGGAGACAAAGGCCACAGCTTTCAGACTCCTCTTCTGTGGAACCAGCTCCAAGGTTCATGTTTTAGAGACTAGTCTTTTCTTTAAGGATTCGGCTATAAAACTTTATTATTTAAAAGGCTGTAGTTAGAGCTGGCTCAGGTGACCCTGAAACATCTCTTTCATATGCTGCTATAAGGTCAGGCTGCCTTCCCACGATGTACTGAGTACCTCTACTTTCTTCTGTAGACCTTTCCATGCATTTATATGCCTATATTGAATGTTACTAACTTTGTGTCTCTTCTATCCTGTAGTTTGTGTTTTGTCCATGCTCCCTATATCTTTCTGCTGTTATCTCCGGCTCCAGAGTTGCAAGTTTCTGATCTGTGGTGACTTGCTTTACCTATCTGCCCTGTGTTTATTGTTTACTGTTTCTCAATCCTTATCTTTTGTCGCTCACTTCTTGATTCACTCAAGACATTGCAACAGATAACAGCCCTTCCTGAATCTAATTCTGTTGAAGGTTTCTTCCAGTTAAAGAGTTTCTTCTCCCCACTGTCACCAAATGCTTGCTCAGGGAGGAATTATTGGGCTTCTCTCTGTAATACTGTACGGTCTTGACCTTACTATATAGGATGACATTAAATGACCTATGTTATAATTTGGCGCTATGTAAATAAAAAATGTAGTGAACTGAAGTGAATTTGGGGATGTTGATAAACATACCAGCCTCTTGCTGTACAGCAGCGCTGTACTGCTGCCAGTAGAGATGGCCCAGTGGCAGAAGTTGAGCACATGGTGGATCTGTTGGGCCAGCTGGGTAGTATCCTTATGCTGAGCCACAAGCCTCAAACTGCGCTCTTTGGTCACATTCTAGGTAAAAAGTGAGATTATTCAGGTTAAGGAACTGCTACTCAAACAGTCTGAACACCCTAACTGAATGAATGTGTTTCAACTAAGCCAATTGTAGCTGTGAAAAAGCTATTAAAAAGATATTAGCATATGCATGGAGATGGATTAGATCTTTAGATTTGATTAGATTAAAACAGAATCATTCCCCTGGGAACAGACTGAGTTATTATAAATGTATGCAATGACGGTTTCACATCCATTCCATCAAAGCTATTATCTTTCACAGCAACACATTATGATGTTCATTGCCAGAGTAATCATGTTCTCTTACCTCCAACTGCTGCAACAAAGACTTTCCCTTTTTGTTGATTTCATTTATAAGAGTAAATACAGCAATTTTAATCTCATGCTCCACCTTCTTATGCGTCTCATTTAGCTCTTTTAACCTGGATTTCAAAAAAAGAGAGAGAACACTTCATTTAGAAATACTAGCCACCAGTATATACATTCAGATACTATGTGAATGGGCAGCAAGGGGGAGGAATCTGGTCATGTAAAAACTCGCACCTGCTTTGCACCTGAGAGACAGAGTAATGGACATAGTTCTTCTTTTCTTGCAGCTTGGCCATATTGGTTTCAATGATGCCTTTATGGTTCTGGAAAGCCTCTTCCAGAAACTGGTACCTAAGAAACGATAGACAACACCCAGTCACCAACAATTTCCTGAATGACTGGATTTACTAGCTTGCTGCTTAACAAAAGCAAAAAATGTGGGGTGAAGTGGAGACAGAGACGGATGACTGGGCAAAAATGAATGAAGCTGCTATTGAAAATAAAGTTAATTTTAAAGATGGCAAAAAAAAAAAATTGCGATGAAGTTGCCATATCAGTTGGAAATGATCACATTTTATTCAACAGGACACAAGCATCACGCACAAAATTTATGAGAGTCTGTGAGCAACATGTTCATTTGTTTGCTTGATGGTAGGATGGAGCACTATTCTTTTTGTTTTTTTACAACCACGAAAAAACTTCCATTCACCTTGCAAAATAAGTCCCTGATTATATAAATACAATGAAACACCAGCCTGACAAGGATAACAAATTGATATCAATGACTTCATGGACTGAAGAGTTCCTTGCGGAAACACCGAGTCCAATGATAAACCAGCTGACAACTTAAATTTGGCTGATTTACATCACCAGTGTTAGTACTACAAATCCTGACCCACAAGCATGTTTCAGAATAATTTTCAGAACATATCGAAACAAAGTGAAACCCATGGCTGCCTGCGAGATAGGCATCCAGTCAAAGCCTTATTGCTTGCTGTGAGAAATAAATTCAAGTAAATGCAAATATAGTTAGTAGCCTATAACACAGGGCTTAAAGTAAGGAAAATTTCTGCGCCCAAAATCTCTTCAGTGACGAGGAGAAAAGTATGGAGGGAAGGGGGGCTCAAGAAATGAATGAATGAATAAATGAATGAATGAATGAATGAATGAATTGAAAATTAACATGGTCTTGTGAGCTGTGGCCTTCCAAGCCAGACTGATGATGGCTGTGTTGCATATCAACTTGTTTCAGAAAGACAAGAACACGAAATCTAATCATTTCTTTAAAAGGTCAAAATGGCCAAAAAATGCATCATCTACTCACCATTTCTTCATCTAGACATATTAGTCTAATAACTGTATCCAAGTCCAAACACATCTTTCAACTAGTACATAACTAGTTACAAAAGCTAAAAGAGAACAGGTTAACAGTCTATTAGTAATAAAATAAATGTGTGCTTGCTGAGTTACCTGTGTTCCTTGTGTTCCAATAGCTGGCAGTCCCTACAGGTCAAAGTGTCACAAGTCTCACAGAAAAGCTTCAGTGGCTCCTGCTTGTGGATGGGACAGAAAACCGGCCTCTGTCCTGATGTCCCAACAGACTCTGTAGATACATAGAAGAGGAGACACCACTCAGGACAGGCAGGAGAAAGACAAGAAGATAATTTCCCCTAAGAAACCACAATGAAAATGCAGAGCAAAAGAAAGATATACAATAAACCCTAACAGAAGCCATAGCAGTTATGTCAAAGCCTATTTAAGACTGAAAACAGACGGAAAACAACACAGAAAGAGCCTAAGAAAAATCTGCATTGAGGTTTAGGATGTATAGTCTCTCCAGCTAGAGGTATCATCTAAGCAACAAGATCTGCAGCACCATTACCATGGCAACAGCCAATCAGTAGGAGCCAATCAGCATTCACTGTGTTATAACTACGGTTAGTCTCACTCAGCTCTTTGCAGTTTTAGCTTCTCGAAGCAGTTGTCAATGCTTCATCTGTGAGGGTCCGTCATCTTACCGGAGGCGGCATCAGCATCCTCCTTAGTGTGAATTTTATGGTCCTTGGTAATTTTGACTCTCTGATGGGCCTCCACACAGGTCTTACACAACCATTCTCCACACTCCACACAAAAGCCTATGGTTCCTGCGTTGTCCTCACAACTTGTGCACACCTGAGAAAGACAACATCAGTAAGTAGCTAAAAGAACTCTACACAGAATCAGAAATGGATTTAGTCTTGCCAGAATCAGCACTGGTGGTCATATCCTCAAAAGATATTGCCTTGATACTGACATAGTGCTTTAATTTTTACTTTTTTAATGGTTGCATATATTGCTAATAAAACACATCCTTATATATCAAAGCCTGTATGATCAAAATCTGGTCCTAGGGAGCAAAGTAAACTAAAATCTAAAAATATTATTATTATTATAATTATTATTATCATTCCTATCATCATTATCATCATCACTTCTTGTTTGTAATGGCAGGTGACAGAAAGCTGAAGTGAAACTAGTCTTCTGGGCTGTATTCCATAAATAGGGAAGCCTCATTCAAAATCCAACAGACATTTGCAACAATGCTAATAACTAAAAATTCAGTCTTGGATCAGATTCAATTTTCAGGTCATACCTCTGAATCATCCTTGCTATACTTGATATGCTCATCTATGCACTGTTTGTATCTTACTACCAGCTATATATGTAGTATATTTAATGCCAGAGCCTTACACCGTAACTTATGAATCAGTTTCAATGTAAGCTTATAATTTGTATGTATCATCTAGCTTACCATGCATGTATCCAATTGTGTGTTATATGTTCCTTGTTCCCCACCCCTCTCTTCTCCCATCCCTCCCCCTCCTTCTTCCCCTCCCCCTTTAACTCTACCTCTCTACCTCTTCTGTCCCTCTCAACCCGCCAGCCAGCAGGCGGATGGGTCCCCCCACATAAAGAGCCGGGTTCTACTCAAGGTTTCTTCCTGTTAAAAGGGAGTTTTTTTCTTGCCATTGTCGCCTTAGGGCTGCTCTGGGGGTTAAGGCATATGGGTTCTGTAAAGTGTCTTGAGACAATTTGACCTGTAGTTGCCGCTATATACATAAAATTTTATTGAATTGAATAGCGCCACAGGAGAGAGGGTACGTTTTTCTACGGTCACAATAATTGCTAACCTTCTTTGGAATCACAGCATTTCCATGTTCAAGTAGAAAGGGCTCCTTTGAATGTCAGTTTGTCTGATAGTACGGAAAAAACTGACTTCCAGGGACTAATTTTTTCACAAAAACTGATGAAAAAAATGCTAAATAAAAGATTAAACTAAGTAACTGAGCCAGTGGTACAGAGATGTCATGACTTGGTTCCATATGGGGGCAGAGTTGAAAAAAAATTGAGGCTTCACACGTTATACTTCTGTAAAGTGCCAGACAAACCTGTTGCACAGGTTGAACATGGCAAGTATACCATGTAAGGACAGCAGGCCTACATACCAAGAATGACTGGAAAGCAATATTAATCAGTTAAACTGTATAGCTTTGGAAATTGTTTTAAAACAATACAGGCCCTTGCACGTGCCTGTGTGAGATATAAACCACGAAAGTCATCAAAAGAAAGGCTATTCCCACAATGCTGTCAAATTAGCCACATCTACCACTATTACTTGGCTTACTTTGTTCAATATCATAGAATGGTAAATGTACAATTGATTTTTAATATTTATTTGTTCAAATTAAATGGATCTGGTGCATAGTTAGATACAAGTTTTGTGAATCATGGCTGTGTTACACATCTCATACTTCTTTTTAAATGCATAATACAACAACTGTTACCGAATACGCCTTGCTTCATGCGGTATACATACAACTGGGAAATACTACTTCGTCATAATATTGCAACTGGTGTGAAATGAGCCATCACTTGTCGGCTTTTCAAGCCTTTTTTTGCTCGCACAAGACAATGGGACATACGTGAGGCATTTGTGCAGAGGACTGTGGGTCAGAATGGCAGGAAAAGCATGCTGGCTTGCATACCTCCACCATACAGCAGAAGAAAGCCTACAAGCATCAGTGTGGATACACTTATCTACAAAGCATCATGGCTACAAACCAGTCATTTTTATTTACCTGTGCAGCGTTTTCATCAGACGTGCTGTTGGCCTCTGTTGTATCTTTGACAAAGTAGTTGTCAACAATGTCACTTTGTTTGTAGTCCTGGTGGCAAACGGAACACCGCATAACATTTACTACAGACACAAAGGAGGAGATGAGGGAAGACACAGGTCAAACAAAGTCAAAAGGTCCAACACTGACCAACAAATTCAGTCCATATTGACAATTTATTGATGACTAATCAATCAAATGGAAACAACGTCCTAGAAGCAGTCAATGACAAGCCCACAGGTAAGCTAGTACCTGACTTATAGAGCCACTTAACTCTCAACTAAGAATAGTCCTGTTCCAAACCTAAGAGGATTAATAAGAGGCCTTCAGCAGACATTCTTCATATTTCCATCATTTCCTTTAGGTAAATTCCTGTTGTTATTAAAAATTCTTGGCACAGTAGGACATCCATGCCTATTCATGGGGCCTAATTGATTTAGCGCTTGTCTCCAAAAGATTCAATTTCATCATCCTTGGCATTTTTATTACAATATTAAATCACATGGTCAAACAACAAGGACTGTTCTATTTAATCACTTTATTTGGCTTCGTTAATAGAATTAGCAGAATTATTGCTATATTCATAGATGCCAACAAATAATTAGCTCAGCGCATTAATTTTGCCACTTATTTTCTGAAGTCTTAGATTTGTCACAAGATTAAACTTCACATAAATGTTTTAAATTAAGTCAGCATAATTTGCTGCCCCTCCTCCACCTCATCAACCCATAAATCCCCCCCACCAGCCAGCTGAGGTAAAAACCGGCATAAGCTGGTTTGAGCCGGTCTACACTGACTTGAGCAGCACACAGCCGGTTTGTGTGAGCTCCAGCTGCATGGGTCGCTGTGTGATTGGTTGTGAAAGCAGCTGGACTGGGATTGTGTTGAGGAACCCACACAACCCCAAAGTGCACACAGACATACACACATGCACAAAAACAAATGTATCACACAGCTGTCACTTTGAAATGGAGCAGTCCATGCTCTACCGCACATCTGTATATAAAAATACGCACAAACACAATTAAAACTTTAATTGAAACAGGACTGGGGTTGTGTTTCCTCAGATTCATCAGAAACACATCACCTCTCCTACAGAAAATAGGAAATGGAAACAAAACTATAACAGCATAGTTTAATCAGAATCACAAAATCATTAGATGAAATTAGGCTAGTGTTTCACCCATTAATAACCTAGTTGTTATGTATATGGTAGAAGCCATTAGTACAGATGATAGATAATGATTACGCAAAGAAAAGATCAAACTTATCTTGCAGAAGTGACAGATGTTACATCTCAATTCTGCTTCGCAATCGCAGTGATTTTGGCTTATATACAGCAACATGCTAACCAAAATGTAGATTCTGAGATTTGGCTTTAAAGTATTGTGCCACAGTTTATTTAGATTTGAATCTGATTTTGGTACAGCAGCACAAAAAGTGTACCGTAATGATGCAAAAATGTATTTTCACAAAAAAAAAGCAGAAAGAAATGATATGAGAAAAACTGATGTGTAGTTATCAAGCAGTATTGTGAAGGTTATTGCACATTTAACTTGTGGATCAGATTAAGTATTCTGACAAGTCATGTGATATTCCAAGGCCTGTATCAGTACATAGCAGCTACTAGCGATTACAGAAGACTCACCTGGCTTTTATATTTTCTAATTTCTTTCAGAGATAAATTTAAGTGATCGGACTGTGAATCTGTCAATATGAATGTGGTTTTTGGTTTCATGATTCAACTCAAAATTGACACTGGAATCAATTTTAAAAAAAAAAACAAAACAAAACACTGAATCCTGTCTGTTGCCCACTTCAAAAGAAACATACTGAAAGCAAACTGGCATTAGACAGACTAGACAGTCAGATCCATCTGTGTGTTTGGGGAGTTCTCTGAAGTGTGATTTACCTGCAATGCAATTTTCTATCATGTAAACAATTTGGCAGTTATCACAAAATCTGGTCAATTGTCATTAGCCAGCCTTCCTTTGACAAGTTAAAGCACAGAGGTTAATACTATTAATCAGTACCCTGACTAAGTGTTTTGACCAAGGCAGGGATGACATTATTTTGTAATCCTTTAGTTGAGGTCATGTTAATCAATGTTCTAAATCTGGTTACTAACAAACCTTTTGCAAGATTCAACTGTAAAGGTGGTCATGGTCAATAAATCATTTTCTGAGACATAAGCTGTTTTATAACTGAGGAAAATGCACTGGAAAATTGCTGTGTAGTTCATTATTACATTAACCAAGGAGAAGTGCTTTAAGATGCCACCTTCCAAAACTTCAGCCTGGGTATAACTGAGCCTGGCAGCTATTAGTCATATTGCTTTTACAAACTCAATATACTAATAAACACCAATTTTAAAACCACTTATTCGACAATATGTACCTGTCTGAACCTAGAAACAATCCTTTGGGGTAACAGGCAGCCCTGCAAATATGATTCATACCATGTGACACTGAATTGCTCCTAAAAGCAATACTAATGTAATTCCTGAAAACAGAATTTAGACCATGTGATATTAAAAGTCACCATAGAGACCGAGACTAATAAAATTATATGAGGCTTGCTGGCAGGTACTGTAAGTAGGTAAAACTGTGCAGACATAGCTAAAAGGAGAATGAAGAGTAATATAAGATGTCATCATGAGACGGTCTTGTATGACCCATCATTAAATTGGAAATGTGATGCCTAATTTGTGTAGACTGTCAGAGCACACAGGAGTTTTACATGAATGTTGGGTTAGAGTTGGTTAAATTTTCTGGCTTCACAATACTATACAATGAAAACTATTCATGCGTAGAGATTGAAATAAATATGAAATCAGTTCAGACACCATCCAGGGTGGTATCAGTCAAACTACTCTACAAAATGTCAACTGATGGCAGTACAGATTTAGATGAAATTTCCAGAAGTCTACCTTTTGGAAATGGGTAATGTGGAGATTTTTTTCTGATAGAAGAGTTGAAAATGATAAAGAAAATTCTCCTAAGGAGCATTTGTATTTTAAACTGCTCTATTTTGATTTTGCTTTAGCCAAAAACTGCTCTCAGAATAAAGCTTCTGCTCCACCACCTGAACTGCTGTTGACTGGGGCTTTTGCCAGCTACCTGGCAATCAAGCTTTGCAAAAATATGTCAACATCATGAGTCTACAAAAGGAGGAAATGACGTGCACATACATCTTTTAAAGGCAGCAAAGCAGGAAATATATAGACAGGACACATTTGTCAGTGCACTTACACTGCAGCAAAAATGATACTGCATTGCATTCACCCAACAAAGAAAAAAATAAAGACCATCTTTCGTACTTGTGATTTTTGTATTGCACACTTAGTGACTGTCTTGAAGTTATAAGAAAAAAATAGTGATTAGAAGATCTGAACATCATAATTACAAAAAAGGATCTGATCATTTCAAAATAAGGACATACATTTTATAGATGAGAAAAAAATGCTTTTCGGATATAGTGCAGTTGTATTTTGATGCACTTAAATACAAATTTAGCACACTGTTCACATGTTAACATAACATTTGGAATTCTGGTACTCCAGTAAGAATATTTTAGTACATAACTATTTTTTACACCAGTATTTCCTTTCACTACGGAATATCTTTATTAGTAGTTGTTACCGAATATACAGTGGTGCATTACCAGTGTGACTAGTAGCCTCAGTGCTTGATCAGCATCCACTCATGTTCTTGTAATCTTGCAGGTATCTTCTGAAAAGGAACTGGAGTCCAAATACTATGACTATATTTCTGAAGGGGAAGGAACCCTGAGGAAATGGTCCTTTGCTACTGACTACAGCATGTATGGAAGATCATAAGTACTGTAAGCACCACTGATTCAGCATTTATATTATTTCCTAACCTTTCTTTTTCCATTTAAAACTAAACCGTTAATTTTGCTTCATGTTGCTCACTGCTGCCTATTATGCTGGAAGAAGTGATAAACTGTTGGCCCATGTTCTTCAGGGAAATGGGATCGTATCTAGCCACAAATAGGCCAGCAAACCAAGTTCCTCTGTTTAACGGAACTGCCTGAAATTCAACTCCCTGGAAGGTAAGCATCTGTGTTTTAAGGTGTGAAGTGTCAGATGAACCATCCACCTGTTACGTGGTGTACCTCAATCTCTCTGCCAAATCATTGACATTTACCTTTCCAACTGTTGAAGCCAAAACTTCTGACAGACAGCAATTCAATTCAAACAACAGATGACAGAGCAGAGGCCTGCTCACAGGTAGATCTACTTACTTGTGAAAAAGACTCACCTATATGTGTGTCAGTTTGCCCGTGTGGTCCAGGCACCTGTACGCTAATCTGTCTGTCTGGTTGCGGGATACATTTTAGGCAAAAGGAGTGCAGACAAGGCAGAAGTTTTGGTTCACAGTCTCGGCTCTGAAGACTTTGTTTACACACTGCGCACGTATCCAGTAAATTAATGGGAGTGGATACCGGCGTGGCGGCTGGAGCCGTAGGAGGTGGAGACATTTCGGTGGTCAGTCCGCCAGCTGGAGTCTCCCCGATCGCTGGGGTTTCAGGTGCCGCTGGCTCTGCAGTAGTGCTGCTGGTTCCAGTCGGGCTAACGGCGTTGCTAGCGCTACTGTTGGCTTCCCCAACCGCAGCAGCAGCCGCCGCGCCGCTGCTACCGTCCCCTCCTTCACTGGTGGGTGTAGGTGCCTCGGTACCGTTATCGCGGGACTCGGATACTTCATCTTCCTTTGAATTTCCTCCTATAACTATTACCGCATGTTCGGCTTTCGTCTCTGGCTGCTCGTTATCTTGCGCAGAAGGCACTGAGTCTGAATTTGCAGACGGTTCCATATCCTCCTCGCCTTTGTTATCCGCCATCTTCCTTCCTCTTATAGCCACTGCACGTTCTGCGTAACTTCTCGAACCAGGACTACGTATGATTACGTCATGACGTACTCTAAGACCCGTGTTTATTTGCTTGTTTATTTATTCACTTAATGAGAATGCGCCATCTACGATCACATTTAGAATCAACTTTAATGGCCAAGTACGTCCTCAACATACAAGGAATTTGGTTTTGGCTGTTGGTGTCACCGTAGGAATGAGGAGAAAGGATAAAAAAAAATATAGAAAGAATAAGAGGGAAAAAACAGTAATAATAAAAATAAATATAGCACAATATATATCGATATTTACAAAGCTAGAACGGAATGTGTAAACACAGTAGTGTATGATTTAATAGGAAAACTATATCTATCTATCTATCTATCTATCTATCTATCTATCTATCTATCTATCTATCTATCTATCTATCTATCTATCTATCTATCTATCTATCTATCTGAATTTTTAAAATTGTTTTGTCAGCAAATACATCTTGTGTATTAAGTTACATATTTTTGTCTGTTTAAATATACTGAATAAAATGGATAATCCACCGCAAAACAAAACAAAACAAACAAACCTAGCAGGCTACTTTACTCCATAATCCAGACCTCAGCAAAACGTCCAGTTTCAGCTTAATTTTCATTGTGGTTCTTTGCTGCCCAGAGGTTGAGGTTGTTACCTGGAGCAAAGAAATCAGTAACACTCAGATGGTGCAAGGTAGGGAAAATGCCAACAGAAATGACAAGCCAATGGCAGGCTTATTACCCACAACTTACATCCAGAGAGTCACATTCTTCTGTGATTGTGATTACACTGGTAACCAAAACAGCTGAAACCAGAAGGTGAACTTATAGAGGTCGGAGTGAAGTGACTTTGTCCTAAGTGATGTACTGTGTTTTGTCTTTAGCAATCATGCCAACAGCAGTGTGGGGTAACATGAGTCCTCAAGAGTGTATGAGTTTAAAACTGAGTCTTGTGTTCCCCCTTTGCCACAATTTTTTCTTTGTATGTTTAGATGTGCCTTTAAAGGAGAGATAGTTAGATTTTAGATTCCACCATTAGGTCATGTGTGTCATTCTACACAGAGAAAATGACATTCATATTCACTTTTACATCACTTACAGCTAGTTTGTACATACTGGCTCCAAGTTTTTTGCTTGTTAGTTTTTTGTTGTTGTATTTCTATTGCTTTTTGTTTGTTTGTTTTGTATTTATTTAAGTGCGGTATAGATTCCACGATAACTGAAACTGATGTTGGCATGTAAGCAGCTGTTGAGTGTACTGAATGTGACTATCTACCAACTAAACAAAACGGCATAGGTCAGTCAGTATTTTTGTAATGAAAAGTTTTTATCATTTCATATTCCAGCTAGTCCTCAAAAATCATGTTTTTCATATCAGTCCATTTAAACCTTTAAGTTACCTTTTATACTTTTAAAGAAATTGTAATATTTGTATGCCTACCCCAAGCTCTTTATCACTGGTAATATCATACAAGAGCTGATGCAGTACACAAACTTGGAGGGACGGAGATCAGCAAAAGCTGGAGGAAAAGAGTGGAAAAATGTCAACAAAATGGATGTTGACATTCTTCTATTGCTGTTCTGTGTAATATTCTTCTTTTTTATTTATAAAATAAAAAATAAACATATTTCAAAAATGAAATCATTCTTGTGTGGACAGAAATATAATACGAACAATAATATAAATTATTATTCTTCACCAAAATTACAAAAACGGCATAAAACCACATTGAGTCTTATGCGGGTCACTTTTGACTCACTTATGGAAGAGTGTAGAGTCCAATCACTCATGCATCTAAGGCAGGGGTGTCAAACATAAGGTCCTCGGGCCAAAACCGGCCCACCAGAAGATTCAATCCAGACTGCGGAATGACTTTGCAAAGTGTAAAAATTACAGAGGTGAAAATGAATACTTCCTGTGAAAGTATTTAAAGATATTGAACATTATGCAATGTAATGTGAGTCAGCAGCTTCAATGTGACTGAGTTTGGTTTGCTTGAACTCTATTGTTGATGTACTACCACAACTTTTATACATTTTTTTATGTAGAAATTTTCTGCATTTACAAGGCAGGGGGATAACTTAACCTTCTTCCTTAATAGTTCCCACTTTAGTTTGTGTGGTGTGGTGTGTCAGGATTACTACACAGATGTGGAAACGAATGGGAATTTAAAATAATTTCTAGATCTTGACAAGTTGTAAATTACTATATTTTTCAGTTCCTGCGACTAAATGTTTTGTGACTTTGTAGACACTGTGATCTGTAAGTTGTGATACACAAATGATAAACTGAGGCTTAATATTGTTGAACTTTCACTGATTTTGCTTAAGAAATTTCAGGTTGTTCATAATGTTTGGTAAAAAGATAGTTCATTAAATGTGAACATTGTCAGAATGTACTTTTTTTTGCACTAAATCAAAGGGAAAATTTTGGAATTGTCATTATTTATCGGTTGTTTTGTTATAATTTTACTGGTCCGGCCCACTTGAGATCAAATTTGGATGAATGTGACCCTTGAACTAAAATGAATTTGACACCCCTGATGTAAGGTTTAAGAGTTAAGAGCATTTAGGGGACAGTCGGATACTGTACAGCTGGGCTTCAGCTGCAATTACACTCCAGTCCACTGGGGGTCGCAAATAAAAACTCCTGATGCTAACACAGGAAGGACTTGGCTTTGGCTAGCCGGAGAGTTAGCAGAGCGAGGGATAAAGAAACAAATTCAACAGTAAATAGACTGATTTGAAATGGCCGGAACAGCTTCGGTAGCTGGTGAAGTGTTTGTCGATGCCTTACCATATTTCGACCAAGGTTACGATGCAGCCGGTGTCAGAGAAGCGGTGAGTGAAGCGGGTTTGGTTTGTTTCAGAGGGGGAGTTTGATTAACTGCAGCGTGTTAGTTCATCAGGCTGCGTGGAAATGGCACACAGGGAGCACTTAGCAGCCAGAAACTACAGTTTACTCTTATTCAGTTATCTGTATTATATTCAGCTTGTTCATTTGTTTAGGGAATTGCGTAGCGCTGAATAAAGCGTTTCTGTGAGAGCACAGCTTTGATTACAAGGCCCATGTATGTTTTTTCTAAAGTAATTTAATAAAATTTTCACACTACCGTTCAAAAGTTTGGTGTCTTGAGGGCAACTAAAGAGACTCAACGTCAAATGTTAACCGTTTACTCTTGTGGAAAGTCTCTCCACTTCACATAGCTTCACGCAAAATATCTACACTACCAGTCAAAAGTTTGGGGTCACCCAGACAATTTCACGTTTTCCATGGAAGCTCACACATTTTTTCATGTGCTAACATAATTGCACAAGAATTTTCTAATCATCAATTAGCCTTTCAACACCATTAGCTAACACAATGTAGCATTAGAACACAGGAATGATGATTGCTGGAAATGTTCCTCTGTACCCCTATGTAGATATTCCATTAAAAATCAGCCATTTCAAGCTAGAATAGTCATTTACCACATTAACAATGTCTGGACTGTATTCTGATTCATTTCATGTTATCTTCATTAAAAAAAAATGCTTTTCTTTCAAAAATAAGGACATTTTTATGTGACCCCAAACATTTGAACGGTAATGTATATTTTCACAATGTGTCTTTCCAATGTTCAGCTCAAAGTACTGCAAAGATGGGTGAAATAACCCAACAATGTTTACTGGTTTCAAATTGGTGTTGAAATTTCCACCATTTCTGAATGTCCCTCGGCTTAACTATCCCCACAGAGTTCTGACCCGTGGGGATACGGTCAAAGCTAATACTAACGTTAGCCACATTAGCTGTACACTAAGGATTTTCCTATTGTTGTGTAGACGTTTCCATTAAAAGTTAGAGTGTAATCCACTCAGATGTGCGATGCCATGAAGACACTTGTGTTCACTGTTGCAGCCAACAGCAGAACATTTGGTGTGCTGCGCTCCAAGAAACCTGAGTCTCCTCGGCAGATAGAGTCTGCTCTGTCCTTTTCTGTAGAGGGCGTTTGTATTGTCCGACCAGTCCAGTTTAATGTTCAGGTGAACACCCAGATACTTCTAAGATGTCACCATCTCAGTGTCCATTCCCTGGATGCTCACTGGTGTTGGATGAGTGGGTTTGAACCTGTGGAAGTCCACCACCAGTTCTTTGGTTTTTCCAGAATTGGACAGGAATAACAACAGGCTGTTCGCAACAACAGGCCGTTCGCAACAACCTTCTCAACAGGGGAGCTAGGTGTCAGAAGTGTTGGTGAGGGGAAAAGGTTCATTAGGGGTGCTGGAGCTGGGTGCTGTAGGAAGTAGAGTGAGGAATGTGGGTGAGACAGTATACAGGTGGTATAGATGGTGGGGGCAACAGAGCAGAGGGAGGCCCAGATGACTGATCAAATCCATTGAAGAAAAGGTTCAAGTCATTTGCTAACTCTTTGTCTCCCCCACACTGGGGGTGGGGTTCTTTGTGGCCAGAGATGGTTTTCAGGCCTCTCCAAACCCCAGTGATGTTCTGTTGCAGCTGCTTCTTCATTCTCCTCCTATAACTTTTCTTCCCCTTCCTTATCCTCCACCTCAGCTCCCTTTTAGTGGCAGGAATAACTTTGTGGAGTCAGATTTATTAGTTTGCTCTTTAAAGGTCATGTTAAATGTCCTACGTCCCTCCAAATTGTTCTATATTACCACAGTACAATAACAATGCAACAAAACAACACACCCTATGTGACTGCAATGTAAAATATATTTTCACTCCCACAATGATACAATATGACTATTTTGCTTGGTGGATTGTTCAGCCTTACAGTGGAACATTGTCTTATTTTCCCATATGTATGAATGTGTTGTATTGAGGCTCTGTTAGAAGCTAGTTGTACAGGTTGGGAACATTTACTCTCCCTTCCAAAAGTATTGGGCCAGTGAAGCCAATTCCTTTATTTTTCTGTAGACTGAAAACATTTGGGTTTGACATCAAATGGTGAATATGAGACAAGAGATCAACATTTCAGCTTTTATATCCAGGTATTTACATCTGAGTCTGATACACAACTTAGAAGAGAGCACCTTTTGTTTGAACCCACCCATTTTTCATGTGAGAAAAAGTATTGGAACATGTGACTGACAGGTGGGTGTTGTTGCCCAGGTGTGTCCTATTACATTGATTATTCACACAATAAATGGCACTCAATGTCTACATTCAGTTTCAGATTTGGGTTTTGTCTGTGCAGACTGCATCTATAGTTAGAGGTGTAACCAACATGAAAACCAGAGAGCAGTCTATGGATGAAAAACAAGCAATTGTGAAGCTGAGAGAAGATGGAAAATCAACCAGAGCCATTGCACAAACATTGGCCATAGCCAGTACAATCATTTGGAAAGTCTTGAAGAAGAAAGAAACCACTGGTGTACCAAGTAACAGACATTGAATGGGTAGACCAAGGATAACAGCAGCAGTTGATGACAGAAATATTGTGAGAGCTGTAAAGAAAGACCCTAAAACAACTGCTAGTGACATCAGCAACAACCTCCAGAGGGCAGGAGTGAAGGTATCACAATCTACTATTCGCAGAAGATTTCATGAACTAAAGTACAGAGGCTGCACCAGAAGATGAAAGCCACTCATGAGCAAGAAGAATAGGAAGGCCAGGCTGGAATTTGACAAAAAGTACAGAGATGAGCCTCAACAATTCTGGGATAAAGTTTTATGGACTGATGACACAAAGATGAACCTTTACCAAAGTGATGGAAAGGACAAAGTTTGGAGAAAGAAAGGATCTATTCATGATCCCAAACATACAAGCTCATCTGTGAAACACAGTGGAGGTAATGTCATGGCTTGGGCTTGCATGACTTCTTCTGGGACAGGCTCATTAATCTTCATTGATGATGTACCACACGTTGGCAGCAGAAAAATGAACCCAGAAGTCTACAGAAACATTTAGTCTGCCAATTTAAAGAAATATGCAGAGGCTTGATGCAGTTATTGCTAGCAAAGGATTATTTACTGATTCACTTTAGTCTATTTTAGGTTTATCTGTTCCAACACTTTTGCTCACCTAACAGTTTGGTGTTTCATTACAATAATGCTATCTTCTAAGTTGTGTATCAGATCCAGATGTAAATACCTGGAAATAAAAGCTGAAATGTTGATCTCTTGTCTCATTCTCTTCATTTGATGTCAAACCCAAATTTTTTCAGCCTACAGCAAAAAGGAACTGGCCTCACTGTTCCAGTACTTTTGGACAGTGGATAGTGGACAAAGCATGGGAGTAGTTTGTAACAGAGGAGAAAGGCGAGTGAGAAAAGCATGAATCCCTTAAATATGTCTGTCTTGCATAATTTTAAAAAACTTCATCTTATAATCATCAGAGTTTTTCCACTTTTCCTTAACTTATGGAAACGGCTTTGGTCCATGTTAAAATGTGGTTACAGCTTAAACAACCTAAATCAGAATGATTTAACTACTTTTAGTAATGTTCATTTTGCAGCTCTGCAGACTATTCGCAGAGCAGATATTGTGATAAGTCATAGACGAGGCTGACGACATAGTAGATCCCACTAATAGAAAGGGTATCTGAGCTGTACTGCTATGACACTCCCATTGGAATATGGAATCACTTGTCACTGCTTCATCTGCCTGCAAAGAACATTTACTCATTTAGAGGTTAATGACTTCACTTAGACCTGAGTCCTTTAACAGACATCTCAAGGCGTCAAGAATGCTACATAACTACTTTTTGACTATTGTTTTCATTAAAATTTTATACTTTTAGTATTTGCTGCTCACATAGCATGTCTTTGCCACCTACTCACCTCCTTGCATTTCTTCACAGGCATCTGCTGATTTTAAGAAATACATACACTACCGTTTAAAAGTTTGGGGTCACTTAGAAATATCCTTATTTTTGAGAGAAAAGCATTTTTTTTCAATGACGATAACATTAAATGAATCAGAAATCCAGTCTAGACATTGTTAATGTAGTAAATGATTATTCTAGCTGGAAATGGATGATTTTTAACGGAATATCTCCATAGAGGTACAGAGGAACATTTCCAGCAACCATCACTCCTGTGTTCTAATGCTACATTGTGTTAGCTAATGGTATAGAAATGCTAATTGATGATTAGAAAACCCTTGTGCAGTTATGTTAGGGTCAGTGTCTTTTTCCGTTTAAACACAATAAACTGGAAAGTGTGTCTTTAACCAGCAGAATCTCTGGCCTCCGTGAAAGATTATTATCCAAGTTGGGTCAGTATGCTCTTTCAGATGCTTCTCTGCCCTGCCAAAATCAAGTTAATTAGTAAGCAGCAAATGTGTTTGAATAACCAGATGTTTATCTGCTCTGTAAGGTCAACTTACAAATTGCCCACAGGAGTGAGTGTTTAAACTGTAACACAAAGGGAGAAAATTAGAATTTTCCAGTAGATGCAGGTGCTTTTGATGTGCAAAATAAAAATCCTGTTTTTATCCTTTAGGCTGCAGCTCTTGTTGAAGAGGAGACCAGAAGGTATCGACCTACGAAGAACTACCTGAGCTACCTGCCCACTCCTGACTTCTCTACTTTTGAGGTAATGAACTCATCTGACCTTTGACTATATTTTCAACCAGTGACACAGAAATAATATCACTTTTTTTTTTCTTTTCACCATTCAGACAGAAATTATGAGGAATGAGTTTGAGCGGTTGGCAGCTCGGCAGCCCATGGATCTCCTGAGTATGAAGAGGTATACCTTTGCAGCACAACTACACTAGACTTTAAGCATGTGCCTAAAGAAAACTGGGGCACCACCTTTGGACATGAAGGATGGACGTATCGAAAGATAGGGTTAGGGAAGGGGGGGGGGTTAGTTATTAAGTATAATTTTTTGCCTCCACAGATTAAATATAGCTTTGTCGAAAGAAGAAAGAGTTGAACTGGTACTACAGTGGACGGTAAGGATAGGCATATGGAAAGATAGAGTTAGGGTTAGGTTTAGGGAAGTAATTTTTTTGGACTTCCATGAATTTTAGCCATGACCAATTCTTTAGTTTCAGCTGGTACATTTAGTCATCCGGAACGGGGTTTGTCTATGACACTGCCCATTTCTTTAAACTTTTTAACCACCTTTGCCACTGTGGAAAAGTCAAGTGGAATCCTCCTTGGATGACATGCATTAAATTTATCTGCTATCTTTGGATATGTCCATCCTTCACATCCACTGAGAAATACCAGTTCAACTCTTTCTTCTTTCGACAAAGCCATATTTAATCTGTGGAGGCAAAAAAATAGTTCATGAGATTTCCTATACGTCCAGACTTTAGGGACACCCTGTAGAACCATGACAGTCGTAGCTGTAAATCTACTGGTGCATCTGGGCGTAGATGACGGACGGAGAAACTGGCTTTTGCACCCACAATTCACCTTGACTTGAACAGGTCCTGTGAGAGTAGCTGCAGAGGCCACATAGAGGGAAAGAGAAAAGAGAGGTGAAGGTTTTTACCGTTGTTCCATCCTTCTCCATCTCCTCTCCTACTCTGCAGCAAAGATATCTTAAAAGGTCATGAAGTGGTTTCATGTCCTGTTGTTATTTTTTTTATTGAGTTAAAGGATCTGCCTCTCTGAGTGTGAAGCCTCAATTTTGTTTGGCCAGTGTTGATTGACATATTTAGAGACTTATTTTTGGCATGTCGTGACAGTCTCATCCATATTTTACCTCCCGCCCTTCCTGTGGAAAAGTCTCTGACGCTACATTTCCACAAACCTTTTCATTTTAAAATGAATTCCAACCAGACAGTTGTTTTCACACCATTTCATAGATGGCCTCTGTACATACTAGCACACCTTAAAATTCACATCACTTGACCGTTCATGTCCACTTTGCGGCTGTAGACAGGAAGGGAAGGGTTGATTCAAAAGCAGCGGTGAAAAGTTAAACTAGAGAAATGAACAGTGGGTCGATGTTGAGCCTGAGTTTTCAGTATCATGAAGGTGGCTCTGTTTTTAACCTGCTGGATTACCATGGTAACTGATGCTGCTGGTAGCTGGCTCTGGAGGAGGTTCTGTTCAAAGTTTGTGATTGAACCAACTCTTCGTATCATTTTTAAAGGAAATTTGAAGTTTAAGAACTCTAATGTGCAGCTGTCACACTAGAAAAAAATACTCCGCCAAGGCTGCTCAGTCGTTGTATGATTTCTGACGGATAAGTCACGATAAGCCCGCACCGGTCGATTTAGGATCGCAATCATGTGATCGTCAGCAGGAAGTTGACGTAGCGTTCACTTGTTGTCATAGTTGCAGTGATGCAGTGCCGCTATCTCGCAATGATACAGAAATCTTTAACAAATCTGTGGATCCAGACATTAAGCCGCATCACTGCCAAAATCTAATCACTTGGACCTTGTGCCATTTCTGACCTTCCTTGAAATTTCATCCAAATCCGTTACTCTGTTTTTGAGTAATGTTGTGTACAGACAGATTGACAGACAAACATAGAGTAATAAGTGGCTGCTAAAACTCATAAGACTATCAGTTTGCTGTTGGCATTCCTCTCTTGCATTTGCAGTAACAGCACTTTTGACTGAACTATTTTTTTTTAAGTATTCTTCATAGCTCTCCATGATAACAACCCATTCCTCTTGACGGAAGTAGGCAGCATGCCATCAGTCTGTTTTGTGCACTGTGTGTACCACTGTCATGGTACACATCATCTCTGACTGAGGTTTTCAGATTTGTTGAGACACCTAACATAAAGTAAATCTGACTATGTTGAACTTGCATTGTAGCTGTGAATCAAAGAGATTTTCTTAGCTGCTAAAAAGCTGCTAGCAGAGACAACAAAGCCAGCAGTGGCTGTCATTCGTTTATACTGAATTTGAAACTGAGAAGGTTGATGTTTTTGTTTTCCTAAAATTATGGTATGGGTGTTTTAGTAAAATCATCTTTTTTTTTTTTTTTTTTTTTAAACTCTCCTTAGCTCCAATTTTGAACATTTCATCTGTTGTGTTTTTTTCCTGTGTAGATATGAGCTGCCAGCGCCCTCATCAGGACAGAAGAACGACATCACTGCCTGGCAGGAGTGTGTGAACAACTCCATGGCCCAGCTGGAGCATCAGGCAGTCCGAATTGAAAACCTGGAGCTCATGTCGCAATATGGAACCAATGCGTGGAAAGTCTACAACGAGTATGTGACAGCAGCCTTTTCTTTGCTGATATCAGCTTGCTGTATAATTAGTCTTAAGGCCGCTAACATGTTATCTTGGTTTCCTTCTTCAGTAACTTAGCCTTCATGATTGAGATGGCACAAAAGGAACTTCACAAATTCAGGTAAAAAATCACTCTTTGCGCAATCAAAGTGCTATTAAATCTATTCTCACATTTACCAGTATATTTATTCTCGCACAGAAAGCAAATTCAAGATTTGAACTGGCAGCGTAAGAATGATCAGCTGGCAGCAGGATCCAAACTGCGAGAGCTGGAGTCTAAGTATGTTGTTTTAAAAGCATTAAACATGTTTTATGTCAGTGTACATAGTTAATGTGTCAGTTAGATTCCCCTGTGTCTTAACATCTGTATTTGTCCTGCAACAGCTGGGTGTCTCTGGTAAGTAAGAACTATGAGATAGAACGGGCTATCGTCCAGCTGGAAAACGAAGTCACTCAGCTCAGACAACAGCAGGGGGACGAGAACAAAGAGAACATCCGACAAGACTTCTAGAGCAGCAGCTTCCACATCACAGCACTGGTCCTCAAACTGAAGCAGCCCAAGAAGGCAAACTTCCCTGTATGGAGAACATTTAATGATATCATGCAGTGACAGAAGGAGTTGCCCTTGAACCTCAGGTATCAACGCACATTTTTACCAGACTTTATACCGACTGTAAAGGCAGTGGTGGAATATAGTGTTTCTCTGTGAACCTTTTCACAGACTATGTAGATTTTGCGCCAGTATAGAACACATTCATTACACTTAAGTCAGGCCAAGGGGTTTACTGCTGTAGACTCCAGTCTGATGACTGGTAGCTTGTTTGGTTATGCTAACTTATGTTAGCGACTTTCTACGGATTTTGCAGTGTCCTTGACATTATTGAGTCAGTCTGCTCTCTTCAAGGTTCTGTCCCTCTCCTGCCACTGCTATTCCAGCATTAGCTTTGAACATCATTCCATAAATGCTTCAGTATCTTGTTCAAAGTTTCACAGTCTTGGTTTAAAATGTAGTGAACACACCTGTAAGTTAGTCTTTAAAGTTGCCTTCCAACAGAGGACTGTGTATGAATAAGTGTACATATTGTAGTTTGTCAAGTCTGTTGAGGACGATGATCTTTGTAAACCCGACCTTGTGATTTGCTACACTTTTAATAAAAACTTTTCTTGCATTTCTTAGTGTCCATTTATTTTTTGATGCTTCCTGCTGTAGTTCTGCTAGTGATCATTGCTGTACATATTTTTAAATCAAGATATGGAATTTCAAAATTTAAAGCTCAGTTTGAAATCAGTGGTTTGTAGCGTTAATTTTTTATTTCTGTTGAGTTCTTATTTTGCTGATGCTCAGTTTACTACATCTTCAGGCAATAGCTCTGTTTTTGTATGACATGAATGTGCAGTATATTCAAACTGATGTCCCAATTCCACTATAATACACAGACGGCCTCTGAGTCAGCAGCCAATATCTTGAGTTAGCTTTGTGCATGTGTTGCACAGAGTTCTCATTACCGCTGGCAGTATTGGCTGTGGCCCTGCAGCACATTCAGCTAAAGGACTGGTCGGATATAGCTCAATTCTGAAATCCCATTCATCAAATTCTCAAAACACGATTAAACATCGTGCTATGTGCTGAAGAATAATCATGCATATAAGACAGAGCTAGCACACAGGTTTACACTGGTAGTACTTCCAATGATAAGGCTTTCTGCATCTACCTTGGTTTAACAATTATACACCCCCCGCCCCCACCCCTTTCATTTTTTTTTTTTTTACACTAAATCAGGAGTGTCAAAGATGCGGCAAAACCGGCTCATATACATTTTAGACATTTACAAGGCAGGGGGATAACTAAACCTTCTTCCTTAATAGTTTCCACTTCAGTTTGTGTGCTGTGGCCCTCAGGATTACTACATAGATATGGAAATGAATGTAAATTTAAAATCATTTCTAGATCTTGACAAGTTGGTTTGATCATAAAGTAAAATACTATATTGTTGACCTCAGATACCTGTGACTGAATGTTTTGTGCTTTTGTAGACACTCTGTGATCTCTAAGTTGTAACGTGTAAACGATAAACTGAGGCATAATGTTGAAATTTCACTTATTTTTTCAAAGAAATTTTAGGTTGTTTATGTTTTGTAAAAAAGATAGTTCATTAAATGTGAACATTTTCAGAATGTACTTTTTTGCAATAAAAGGGAAAAATTCAGAGATGTAGTTATTTATAAGTTACGCTCTGATTTTACTGGTCACTTGAGATCAAATTGGGCTACATGTGGGCCCTGAACTAAAATGAGTTTGACACCGCTACACTACCTGAAGTCCTAGATGTTAGCATAACAAATTATCATATATCATACACAACATCTGGCTGCATGATTGCAAATATGTAAAGCATAGAGAGTTTATGGAAAATTACAGAACAAGACCATGATTCCAGTTATTAAAAGCGTAGCACTTCACCCTGTGAATATCCAACCTGATTGATTGGTTTACTGGCAAGTTTTCCTGACTGTGAGGTAATCCATTACCCTTAGATGTCCACAAAATCAATGACACAGTTATAGTAACATCATATACAGAAATTAAGATGCTACCATTTGAAGGCATCACTGTATTCATAATCAGTTGTGTGTTTCTATAAATCGCAGTAAAATGCCTCAATTTGTGGGATCCATGATTTGTGTTGCTGTAAATATCATTCAACTTTAATAGTGACAGGATGGACAAAATCCCAGGAAACTAATTTAGAGGATTTTTTTTTATACACACTGAAATCTTAGTATTCTGTCCTTACGTCTGCTAATGTTAAATTTGTTATACTTTGCTATGAGGACATTAGTAAAAATAACAGTAACAATAAATTTACTAATATCCTGTCACAAGACGAAAATGTAAATTACTAACTTGAATAATGTACTTAAATATGTCACCATGAATAATCTATATTATCTGATATACACAAAAAAATGGAAATGATCATTTATTATTATTTATTGCCACATTTCTTATGCCATGTGCATAACAATCATTTATCTGCCAATCTTCCTTTACCTCATTCTCTGATCACGAACAGAATAATCTGAACACAAGTTAATTCAATCCAAATCCAAGATTCTCTGCATGGTTGTCATGGTAAGCCAGATGTCCAAGCATAGAAAGAGGGCTAGGTAGCGTAGTAGGTAGACCAGAGGAGCTTCTACACCAACACCAACCAGGGATTGAAGTAAATCAAAATTCAACAAAAACACTGATAGTCATGCTCTGTCACTCTCCCTTTATAACTTTCACACATCTCACTCATACAAGTTTGCAGGCACCGATATACTGTTTGCAAAGAAACTATAGGGCTTTCTTTAGGAAAAGTTATCCACTGTGACTGAATCAAATTGAACTATGTGCAAAAGTTTGTGGACAGCCACTGGTAGCTAGAATAGCAGTAGGTATTTATGGCCATGCTCCAGTCTATATACTGAGAGTGTTGAGAGCCGGTACTAAAGTAACGGCCTCTGGCAGGTTCTGGTTCTGGTCCTGGCTCCCTTTACTCTGGATAAACTTCTGCCGATGCCTCTCCTCCTGACGCTTCTTCTTCTCTTGCCGCTGCTGCTCTTTCCTCTGCTTGTTGGATACCTGGGAATAACGGAAACAATAATGTATGCTTTGAGTAATTACACTAACGGCAGCATGTCCTGACATTAAGCTCGTTTCCCTACACTGTTATTCAAATCCATTGAAAAAGTTAAATTGCTGCAGTCTGCACAATTACTGTAGGTCAATTTTAAGAGTAAAGACAATTCTACAGGGTGTCACTGCAGTCAGGACACATAGGATATCTTATTAACTATCATTTTTTGCCTCCACAGATTAAATATAGCTTTGTCGAAAGAAGAAAGAGTTGAACTGGTACCACAGTGGACGGTAAGGATAGACATATGGAAAGATAGAGTTAGGGTTAAGGAAGTAATTTTTTGGGGCTACCAGGAATTTTAGCCATGACCAATTCTTTAGTTTTGGCTGTTACATTTGGTCGTCCAGAACAGGGTTTTTCCATGACACTGCCCGTTTCTTTAAACTTTTTAACCATCTTCGCCACCGTGGAAAAGTCAAGTGGAATCCTCCTTGGATGACATGCATTAAATTCATCTGCTATCTTTGGATATGTCCATCCTTCACATCCACTGAGAAATACCAGTTCAACTCTTTCTTCTTTCGACAAAGCCCTATTTAATCTGTGGAGGCAAAAAAATTATAGTTAATGAGATTTCCTGTGTCCAGACTTTAGGGAGACGTTGTATAATGAAAATGAACTTGGATAGCAATGTTTTTTTCTGGACAGGATAAGAAGCAAGAAAACTTATGTGTCAGTTAAGTCCTTTTTAGACATGGGACATAGAACATTGCTGGCTTCATCAATCCGTTCAGGAGACAGCATTCTAGTCATTCAGACATAAGTCACTTTTCTACCAATGTTTCTTGCGGTTTCATGCAGACATACCCCCACATTGCTAGAGAGAGCTGTGATATGCACATGATGTTAGTCATTCAAGTGAGATTAGATAATACACCAAGTGATGTATAACACTTCATAATGCAATAACAGACAAAATGTGAATTAAAAGCATCTCATCAAAGTGTCCAAATAACTGACAGCCCAGATTAATTCTGATTTCTTAAACTGAAACTGAAAGCTCAGGATGGAGAACAGTATCACAAAGTAACAAAATAATTAAGTGCCGCTGATAAACTATGACTATGTGACGGTTCACCTGTATGAGGTGAAGAAAAGTACCCAGTGTGACCTCAGTGGTCCTGATCCATCCTTCCCTCATGTCAAGGATAATTTTGAATTAAAAGTAATTCATGAAGTTGCTGCTGTTGCTACGTGCATACATGGAAACACTGCTGCTGTCTGATCATGCAGGTATGCACTAAACTACCAACAAACATTATGACTTGCTATCAGATCCTGGCCTGGACTGATCCACTCTGCGCGTTCTCTCGAGGGTAATTTACAGTTCAAAAAATTCAATGAAGTCACTGACGCTTGTTTTTCTACTTCAGTTCAGAGTTGTGCTGTGGTGAAAGTGATACAGAAATGTTACTAGGTCCAGTTCCTAGTAAGACTGTGAATTTTACAGAAATTTGACCGGCGTGCACATTCAGACATGAAGTGGACACACTAAACAGAACAGGGTGCATGCCTGAAAGGAGCTTTGGAGAATCTCTCCTTTGAGCGCACCTTAGGTTTTTGAACGTTGCTGCCGTCTGCTGGCTGCTTGTGCTCACTGCAGTCTGCCGTTGCGGCTCTGCAGGCTGAGCAGGATCCTGAGGCACACTGGCCCTGGCAGGACTGGCCCAGCACAGAACCAACGAGCCATTCAGCGTTAATTGTCGCCGCACTCAGTTGGAGCAGGTTCTCTTCATCACCTAGGCAGCAAATACACATAATAAACATATGAACAGAATCAGTTAACGCCATGCAGACAGGCCACGTACGTACACACCGATGTGTTCATGTGATCAATAGAAAATTTAGCTGAATAGACAAGCTGGAAGTCATGAGGCTTGTGAAGTCATTAATTACACTGACTCCAGGCAGTCCAATTCTCCCAGCAGTTAATGAGTCAAGTGTAGCCTCTGACCCTGGATTCCTCGATTCTTGATGGAGCTCAGGATGACGGTGTCCTCCTCTGATGCTGTAGAAGAAGGGTTTTTCTGTCTGTCCCTCTGCCCGTCCCCGAACTCACGCTGCTGGCCATGTGAATTCTGCAGATTCTGCAATGATGAGGAAACATCAGAACCACATCATTAGAAGATGCCTCAGTAGGTGCATTAGTAAATATTAATAACATATATTAAAAAATTAAAAAGTTAGACATGACATGAGGGGCTGCACAGTGGCGTAGTGGTTAGCACTTTCGCCTTGCAGCGAGAAGATCCCTGGTTCGCGTCCCGGCTTTCCCAGGATCTTTCTGCATGGAGTTTGCATGTTCTCCCTGTGCATGCGTGGGTTCTCTCCGGGTACTCCGGCTTCCTCCCACAGTCCAAAAATATGCTGAGGTTAATTGATTATTCTAAATTGCCCGTAGATGTGAATGTGAGAGTGCTTGTTTGTCTATATATGTAGCCCTGCGACAGACTGGCGACCTGTCTAGGGTGTCCCCTGCCTTCGCCCGAGTCAGCTGGGATAGACTCCAGGACCCCCCGCGACCCTAATGAGGATTAAGCGGTGTATAGATAATGGATGGATGGATGGACATGACATGATTCATTCTTGACATTGAAATAAGCAGGCTTGGAATTTACAATTGTTTTCAGCTAATGTCAGATGAGAGCGAGAGCTGTTCCTAAACGCTGTTCTATTGGATACTATTGTATATTATATACCTCTATGCGGAGGTGGGCAGGACTCTCAGAGTTGTCTCCGATCCGCCTCACACTGTCGTAATGGTCTCCATAGCGATAGGCAATGTGTAGCTCTCTGCACACCTGCTTCTCTACACCATTTATCTGCAATGACAACATATACAAACATATAAAAACTGTGGCGTACCACAGGGTGTAAGGATATCACATGGTAAAACATATTAGATTACATAATGTCATTTGACAGCCTCTGCCTCTGTCCCTACCTCCCACAGTGGTGTGTTCAGCTGATGGATGACCACTTTCACCTGTTGACTGCGAGCAAAAGCCACAATAGCATCATTTCCAGCAAATGTACCAGGTTGAGAAAGGTTGGACACTGGATAAGAAAAAACAAAATTGATTACGACCATCACTTTCTAGGGTTTAATCATAGACTACACTGACAGTCAAAAGTTTCAGAACGCTCCCATTTTTCCAGGTGTTTATTGAAATTCACGTAGTTCAAGTCTAATGAATAGGTTGAAATGGTACAAAGGTAACTGCAAGAGGTTAAAAAATAAGGTAAGGTTCCCCAAAACTGAAAAATAATATACATTTCAGAATAATACAAAAAGGCCTTTTTCAGGGAACAAGAAATGGGTAAACAACTTAAAGCTGTTTTGCAGCAATGGAGGTTGATCAAGTCTTGAAAGTTGGTGCTACCAAATCCTGCAGGTGTACCAACTTTTCTTGATTACTTACAATGTCCTCTGTCTGCGTAATAGTAGTGTTGGAACACACCATGGCACCAAACCCTCAAGAGCATTATTTGAACAGTATTGTACTGCAGAAAGTAGTGTGTTGCTATAAAAATGGTTTCGTAGTAGCGTTTGATGGTTTTTGCGACTGCACCTGAAGATACATTCAAAGTTTTTTAAAATTTTCCGGATGGATGACTTTCATGACTTAAAGTAATGATGGACTGTCATTTCTCTTTACTGGGTTGAGTGGTTCTTGCCATAATATGGATTACAACAGTAGTCAAATAGGGCTATCCACTGTCTACTAACCCTACATCGGCACAACACAACTGATGGAGTCAAACATATTAAGAAGGCAACTAATTCCACAAATTGATTCTTGATGAGACACACATGTTAATTCAACACCATTCCAGTTGACTACTTCATTAAGCTGATTGAGAGAATGCCACGAGTGTGCCAAGATGTCATCAAAGCAAAAGAGGGCTTCCTTTAAGAATCTATAATAGAAAACATTTTGTTTTGTTTAACGTTTTTTTGTTTACAACATAATTCCATACCTGTTCTTTCATAGCTTGATGTTTTCAGTAGAATTAAATTATATATTTAATTATAATTAAAATAAATAGAAACCACTGAATGACAAGGTGTATCCAAAATTTTGACTGGTACTGTACAGCAGAGTACAATATCTGTCATTCCATTGCAAGTAGAAAGAACCACAACCAGGAGCCTCTGCATAGTTGTTAGCCAAAACTGCATCCCATTGAAATCAATGCTCTGCCCACATTAAGTATCAAAATAGGATTGTTGATTGTGAATGAGGTATTGGGGAGTGTCTATCTAACCATAACCTTGTATTTAATTTACTTTGTGTCACCCACTGGAACTTTTTCTTACAGTGCTGTGCAAAGGGCACGTCATCCTCGACGAAGGGTTCAAAGTCTTGTCGATGAGACGTCATAAACTGGACTGTCTCCTGGCGGAGCCGCAGGTGACCCCGGGAGTGACCCTCTAACTGGTCCCCTAGAGCTCTGAACAGGCAGTTCCTGCAGGAGACAAACATGTGACATACATATATACATTTCTGAGTTTTGGCCAATAACAGTAAAGTCCTGCAAAACACAAGCTTCCTAGACCTTCTGTCCAGAGTAAACATGACTGATGGACAAATTATAACATGAGTGACATTTATGTCCAATTTATGCTGCCACACAGTTATAAAAGATTGCAATTTAGCTGCAGTGCATTGCTACTTACATATAGGCTGATAACATAATGGACATCCTGGTTACTGATGGTGAGACAGCTACCTCCAGCTTGAAGCTAAGCTTTATGTATACACAGATGAGTCAAAACATTACGACCACTCACAGATGAAGTAAATAGAATGATCATCTCATAACCATGGCGATGTCAAGGGCTACAACATGTTAGACAGCAAAAGCTTCTCATCAACATCTTGGATGTGAAAGAAACAGGCAGGTGTGACTCAGGCTCAGTGATATAACTGAAAAGTCTAACACGAAAAAATGTTTTATTTCAATTGATATTGAGAATAATTAATGGTTTTTGTAATAACACCTTTTTTTTTTTTTTTTTTTTAAAAAAAGAAGAAAGATTTATTGTGAATTTACCACCTTATTTTGAATAATTTACTTTAGCCCATACATCAAAGTATACAGATAATAATTTTAATGATAACACAGCAATAAAAAAATATAAATAAAGATTATGAATAAGTAAGGACAAAGAGGAAGCCAAGGTTTCTAGTGGTTGGCTTAGACCAAGTATCACCAGACGGAGACCAGACATCTGGTCACCATGCCCACCTCAATGTCAAGTCCATCAGCCCTCAGAGCAAGCTAACAGGACTACATCGCAAAAGTGAATGTGGTGGAGGAAACAGGGTTGTGGTAGATATTTGTCTGTGAAGCCTGCCTTACAATAGCAAATGTCGTCTCCAGCCACAGTCTCCACCACTGAAGGTGGAGAAGGATGGGAGGCCCAGATGGCCACGGACTAGCGCACTTCAAGAGACCTGAATGGCAACCAAAGAGGAAAGCAACAGAGGGCAAAGTGGCTCCATCATCAAGCTATGATATGCTGTCTATGAGCCATGGAGGGAGCAAGCTTGAGATTTGTTCATACAACTGAACTTTTGGTTTGCATTCTGTGCTTTTATGGTCTGCATCTGATGCATTTAAGTATAACTATCGAACATTCTATTTTACAGCATTCTTACTGCTATTGATAAAGTGTCTATCGCTATAGTTCTCTCACCCAGGGTGTAGGTGTGGGTGACATGAGACAAATCAGCCAGGTGACTGGGACGGAGAAAAGCTTTTTTTATATGCTCCCAGTGAGGACCACTGAGGACACAGCAGCTGTATACCAAGAAGGGCCAAATCATTAATAGCAACAGAGTGTTGGAAGATGTCTGGTCAATGGGGTCCCCAAATCACAATTTATTTTAGGATTTTAAGGCTCTACTGCTAAAGTCTCCATACCAGATACCACAGAGCACCTTCAGACGATGTGTCTATGCATCTGCGGCGTCAGAGCTGTTGTGGAACAATGCAAAGCAGAACCATCACATTAGGTAGGAGTGGTCATTATGTTTTGGCTTATTAGCAAATGATAAGACTTAAGAGATATGGGTTACAGGATCAGAGGTGCTAAAGAATAACATAGAGGGAAAAGAAGTCCAGCTTTACTGCTCTTACCCGTCTCCAGGGACTTCCCTCAGCTTGAGCCCCAGGGCCTGGAGCTGGTTGGAGAAACTGACAAACTCTGCACCTTCATCACCATCTTGAGGGCGGTTCTTGCGGTCTTTCACAATGGCCCTGCGTGCTGCCCGCTCATCCCTCTTACGTTCCAGTTCACTCTTTTTATTGCTTCGCACGGATTTCGGTGTCTGTTTCCTAGACATGTTGGCTGCAATTGTTTCTGCAGGCCCACAACACCAAAATATGTCTGCTTATGGTGGGGAGCTGGCACTTCATCAGCCACTGCCACACATCTGCACCCTTTCTAAAAAGACACAGAAACAGTGGTGGGGGAATGTCAAGGAAAAGTAAAGACGTAATATTACTTTTTGAAGAACATCATTAATGTCATAGGTATCATTTCAACTAGTTAGTCTTGTGTGAAGCTGTGATTTGAGAGAGACAAACATCCCACTAATGTCTGTTTGATGTCTGCTGGTAAAAGACATTTTGCCAAACTCCATCAGAAAATTTGACATTTTTAGGATTGTTAGGAAGCCATGAGCTATATGCCGTATTTTGTCTGATTCGCACATGGCTAACTGGCGAATTTAAAATTAAATTAAGCAAAGACCAAATTTCAACTAAAACTAAATGAATACTGCAGTCAATATACAAGAAAAAATGTGATAGAAATCACTGTTGACTGTGTTATGCTACTTCATAATTTTAATTTGTACTGAAGCTAAATAACAATTTATTGGGCTTTGATATAAATCTAACAAGCTTGTTATTAGTAATACAACTAAATGTGGAGGGTAAACCAGGGTAAGCAACCCCACCAAAATTCTCCTCTGAACCACTAAATATGTTAGGATAAATTTAAAGCCTTTTCATGGATAACATTGGCCTGGCTAATTTTTAAATAGCACTGGGATCACTTTACTGCTCTGAGGAAATCAAAATAAATGGTTTTGAAGAATGCTGATGTCATATTTGACAGTACAAAATAAGCATACACACATGGACAAAATTGTTGGCACCCCTCGGTTAATGAAAGAAAAACCCACAACTGTCACAGAAATAACTTGAATCTGACAAAAGTAACAATAAATAAAAATTCTATGAAAATTAACCAATGAAAATCAGACATTGCTTTTGAACCGTGGTTCAACAGAATTATTTAAAAAATAAACTCATGAAACAGGCCTGGACAAAAATGATGGTACCCTTAACTTAATATTTTGTTGCATAACCTTTTGAGGCAATCACTGCAATCAAACCATTTCTGTAACCGTCAGTGAGACTTCTGCACCTCTCAGCAGGTATTCTGGTCCACTCATCATGAGCAGATTGCTCCAGTTGTCTCAGGTTTGAAGGGTTCCTTCTCCAGATGACATGTTTCAGCTCCTTCCACAGATGTTCAACAGGATTTAGATCAGGGCTCATAGAAGGCCACTTCAGAATAGTCCAATGTTTTCCTCTTAGCCATTCTTGGCTGTTTTTAGCTGTGTGTTTTGGCTCATTATCCTGTTGCAAGACCCATGACCTGTGACTGAGACTAAGCTTTCTGACACTGGGCAGCACATTTCTCTCTAGAATACCTTGATAGTCATGAGATTTCATTGTACCCTGCACAGATTCAAGACACCCTGTGCCAGATGCAGCAAAGCAGCCCCAGAACATAACAGAGCCTCCTCCATGTTTCACAGTAGGGACAGTGTTCTTTTCTTGATATGCTTCATTTTTGCATCTGTGAACATAGAGCTGATGTGCCTTGCCAGAAAGTTCCACTTTTGTCTCGTCTGTCCATAGGACACACCATGTCACCAAACAGCACAGTGACTACTGTAACCCTATAAATAGGCCAACTGACTGATTACAAGTTTGTAAACACCTGTGATGCTAATTAGAGGACACACCTTGATTGAACATGTCCCTATGGTCACATTATTTTCAGTCTTTTCTAGGGGTACCATCATTTTTGTCCAGGCCTTTTTCATGAGTTTATTTTTTTAAATAATTCTGTTGAATCACGGTTCAAAAGCAATGTCTGATTTTCATTGGTTAATTTTCATAGAATTTTTATTTATTATTACTTTTGTCAGATTCAAATTATTTCTGTGACCATTGTGGGTTTTTCTTTCATTAACCGAGGGCTACCAACAATTTTGTCCACACGTGTACATATACAAACGATATAAATTTGTTTTTACTATTTACATGAGAGGCATATGGAAGGCTTTTTAAGACTTACTTGCAATATGTTAGAATGCAAGAGTTTTAAAGGAAGATCTGAATGACATCCAAGGCCACAACAAAACAATTCACATTCAAAAACATGTTTCACAGTAAAAAATATTAGATTTTTAAATTAGTATTTATATTTTGTAAATTAAGCCACTATTTTACAATGATTACTTCTTTCTCAATAAGAGTTTAAGTTATTTGGTGAAAATTCCTGCAGTAGTAGGTGCGCATGTGTGTTTATGTGTGTGTGGCAGTGGTATTTCTAGTTTTGTAATTTAGATATCAGTGGTTATAACACCTGACACTTTTCTCCACCCTGCTTGAACATGCTTCTTCACCTCTTTTCCACACTCTCCAGGGCCTATTGACCCTAAGTACTTAAAATCCTCCTCCTTCTTTATCTTTAGTCCCTGTAACCTCACCCTTACACTTGGGTCTCTGTTATTCAATCACACATCTATTCTGTCTTTCTGCAGCTAGCCTTCATTCCTCTCCTTTCCAGGGCATACCTCCACCTCTCCAGATTTTTCTCCACCTGCTCCCTGCTCTCACTACAGATCACAATGCCATCTGCAAACATCATAGTCCATGGAGATTCCTGTCTAACCTCGTTCGTCAGCCTGTCCATCACCGTAATGAACAAGAAGGGACTCCTTGATGCAGTCCCACCTCCACCTTGAACTCCTCTGTCACACCAACAGCACACCTCACCACTGTCTTACAGCCCTCATACATGTCCTGCACCACTCTAACATACTTCTCTGCCTCACCAACCTGTACAAATCAGTCTCTCCCTCCTTACAGTCCAACCTAGTACAGAAGTCATCATACGCCCTTTGTTTGGTCTTTGCCACCTTTCACCTTACGATGCATCTCCCTGTACTACTGTCTACTCTCTTCAGTTCTCTCAGTGTCCCACATCTTCTTAGCTAACCTCTTTCTCTGTATATACGCCTGCACTTCCTCATTCCACCACCAAGTTTTCTTTCCTTCCAGATGACACACCAAGTTCTCTCCGACTTGCCTCCCTAATCACATTAGCTGTACTTGTCCAGTCATCCGGAAGCACCTCCTGACCGCTCAGATCCTGTCTTAACTCCTCCATAAAAACCACACAGCACTCTTCCTTTTTCAGCTTCCACCATTTCATCCTCTGCTCTGACTTTGCTGTCTTCATCTTCCACACCACCAGAGTCATCCTCCATAACACCCTCCTATGCTGTCTGGCTACACTCTCACCTACCACTACTTTGTAGTCACTGATCTCCTTCAGAATACACCATCTATACAAGATGGAGTCTACCTGTGTGTTCCCACCTCCGCTCTTATAAGTCACCCTATGTCCCTGCCACTTCTGGAAGAAAGCATTCATTACAGTCATTTCCATTCCTTTTGCAAAGCCTACTGCCATCTGTCCTTCTGCGTTCCTATCCTGGATACTAAACCCGCCTTGTCACCTCTGTTGCCTGCATGTCCATTGAAGTCTGCATCAATCACCACTCTCTCATTTCTGGAAATACTCTACATCAGTTCATCAAACTCCCTCCAGAATTTCTTCTTCTCTTCTAGCTCACATGCTATGTGTAGAGCATAACCACTAACAACACTGAACATCATACTTTCAATTTCTGGCTTATGACTCATTACTCTGACACTCATTTACCTCCACAACATTCCTAACAAACTCCTCCTTCAAGATAACTCCTACTCCATTTCTCTTCCAATGCATGCCATGATAAAACAGATTGAATCCGGCTCCTAAACTTCTAGTCTTGCTACCTTTCCACCTGGTCTCCTGAACACACAGCACATTCACCTTCATCATCTGCATCATGTCAACCAACTCTCTAGCTTTCCCTGTCAACGTCCCAACATTCAAAGTCCCTACTCTCAGTCCTAGACTCTTGATTTTCCTCTTCTCTCTCTGCCTATGAACACACCTCCCTCCTCTCCTTCTTCAACCAACAGTAGTCCAACTTACAGCAGTATCCTGTCGGTCAACAGCACCGATGGCAGTCAACACAACCCTCGTCCTATCAGGTATGGAAGTCGTAGGATTGATTCAAATATTTGATTTGGCATGGGTTTAACGTCGGATGCCCTTCCTGACACAACCCTCGGAATTTATACGGGCTTGGGACCAGCACACGGAGGACGTCACTTGAGGCAGCATTGTGTTATGCAATATTTATATCTCAGCTAAATTCAGAGCCACAAACAAATTTTTAAAATGAGTTTACATCATAAAATAACAACAAATTTATTTACACCAAGGTAGTACAAGCATCTTCCTCGGGTTGTGGGGTAAGATGCCCCTTTTCGGGATTTTAGACTTAGTTTTAAAATAACAAATTTGTACGATTTCAGGACCCTCCTAACGTGTTCACTTAAGCATGCTTCCTGTGTACATATTATATGGACATTCAGGATAAAAATATTTTTAAAAAGAAAACAGCCACTGTTCTTAAGGGGGGCATCTTACACCGGGTAACCTCTCTAACTAGTGTTAGCAGTGTCGTACTTAATAGCTAACTAATTCAAAAGGAGCATTATCGGCGTCAGGCTAGCTGTTAGCTACCATGAAGTTCGACAGCTAGCAGCTGCTTGCTCCACCACAGTATTTAACGCCTGGATGTTACATAACAGATCATATCTGCCCGCTTATAGCCTCACTACACAGCAACCTACTGGATAATTTAACACCGCTGACATACTGAAACGTACCTTGCAGAAAGTACGGTGGGTGAGATATGTCGACGTTTGGTTTTCTGGTTTGGCTCAGAAAAGGAAAGTAGTGATTGTCCGTTTTTGTTTACAACTCATACGCATATCCGTGTACGTCAGAACGTACGGAAGAGGGAATGGGCCAAACTGCAAAGACGATTCTAAATTGCGGTAAGCTGTTAGTAATAGTGGGTTTATATAATGTAAGACGATCTATAGGATATATGGAATGCTGTTTTCATAGATATGTCAAAGGAGTTATGTGGATTAGTACAGTATGCACCAGTCTACTGAACAATAGATAAAGTAATTCAAAGGATCTATCTATCTATCTATCTATCTATCTATCTATCTATCTATCTATCTATCTATCTATCTATCTATCTATCTATCTATCTATCTATCTATCTATCTATCTATCTATCTATCTATCTATCTATCTATCTATCTATCTATTCTAGTCATTTTATTTGATTTTATTTTTCAGAATGTGACTAAGCAAAAAGTAGAAGGCGGAGTTACAATTTTGAAAGAAATCTTGCCTCTTAAAATCGCTCTGCCTTCTGCTCTGCTAAACTCTTACAAATCTACTCACCACCAGCTCCTTCAGATGACTCTACATGGCTGGTGAACACATAATGTGGGGGAGGAGTGGGCTGAGAGGCAAAAAACAGGATGTTTCCAAAAAAGACCAGCACACACACACACACACACACACACACACACACACACACACACACACACACACACACACACACACACACACACACACACACACACACACACACACACACACATATATATACAGTCATGGGAAAAAATATTAGACCACCTTTGTTTTCTTCAATTTCTTGTTCATTTTGACTAAAGGTACATTTGTTTGGACAAACATAATGATAACAACAAAAATAACTCATAAGAGTTTAATTTAAGAGCTGATATCTAGTCATTTTCCATGGTATTCTTGATAATAACCAAAATAACTTAAGTTCTTAAATCAATAGCTATGGCATTGTGCTGCCAAAAACAGTGATTTTAGGCATTCCATGTTTTCTGTCTGTTTTAGTCCCATGATCCACACAGGAGTGAGTACTTGACTGTATAACCATTGTTTCTGATGACTGCAGCCATGCATCTTGGCATGCTCTCCACCAGCTTCTGACATTGTTCTGCTGTCACAGCAGCCCATTCCTGTTGCACTAATTCAAACTAATTTGCTTTGTTTTTGGGCTTGTGGTTCTCCATTTTGATTTTCCACAGGTTTTCAATTGGATTTAGATCTGGTGATTGAGCAGGCCAAGGCATGGTTCCAATGTTCTGGTTCTCCATCCAGGCTTTAACTGACCTTACCATGTGGCAAGGTGCATTGTCTTGTTGGAAAATCCAGTCACTGGAGGCAGGAAAGAGTTTTCCAGCTGATGGAAGAAGATTGTTTTCAAGAGTAGTCCTGTTCATGACCTGGTTCATTCGCCCTTCACACAATTGCATTTGCTCTGTTCCCCCCATATTAAAAGATTGTCACTGATCCACCCCCATGTTTTACTGTAGGATCAAGACAGTCTGGTCTGTAGGCTTCTCCAGGCTTCCTCCTAACCAGTAGGTTGGCTGGAGTGGGCATCAACTGAAAACTGGATTCATCACTGAGGAGAACCTCAGCCCAATCATCAACAGTCCAATCCTTGTGATCCCCAGCAAACAGTAACTAGGCTTTCCTCTGCCTTTCGTTGATGAAGGGCTTCTTCCTGCCCTGTGTGACTTCAGACCAGCTTCAAGAAGCTGGTTTAAACTGTCCTTGCTGAACAAGTCCCATTTCTCCACAGTGTTCACTCATTTTTAAGGTCCCTGGAGGTCTGACGATGTTTCTTGATGCAGAAATGGATGAGTGCACGGTCATCTTGTGGGGTAGAAAGACGTTTCCTGCCGCAACCAGCTAGCAATTTGGTAGTACCATGTTCGGCTTGTTTTTTCTTGGTGTAAAGAACGGCTGTCTTGGATATCTTCAGTTTTGCTGCTACCTGTCTCTCACTCGTGCCAATGTCCAGCAGTGCTAAGATGGCTGTCTTTGTGGCTTTACATAATTCTTTTGTTTAAGGCATTCTGTGAGAGCTAACAACTTCTGAGTCATGCTACGGCTTGAATGTAAGCAGGAAACCACTCTAGGCCTTTGCATGTGCAGTGCTGCTTATGACATGAAATGGCCTCTTATATACCCTGGGAATACAATTAAGCTTAAGCATGTCAAATAGGACATAAAATATTATGTGATCAGCTGCATTTCTTGTCGTGTTCATTGTATTTTTCAGGTAATATACCCTTAGTGGTACCAGGCATTGAAATGAACAAGAAATTGAAGAAAACAAGGATTGTCTAATAATTTTTTCCATGACACACACAAATGTATACCCAGGCAGCTGATGTAAAATAAATAGTCCATGTCTCTGCTGATGTAGGCTGGTGTACAGTTTATGCTAGACCTCAGTGAGTGTTGGCGTTGTGTGAACAGATGGAATAGCCTGAAGAATCAGCATCAGTCACCTGACAGAAAAACAGTCAGCCAAGTGTGACTAACATATCATCCTTACTGTCTCATATCTGTGTGCATGTACAGTATGTGTCACAATGTTATATTTATGACAGATGCTCTTTGTTTCAACAGACATCTTTGTCAGCTTCACTGACTTGTTTTGGGCATTTTTAACATGACATAAAGTTCTTTATATGGAACCTACCTGCAAACTATGGCGAATCACCAGAGGTCATCTCTTCCCTTTTAAAATTTTTTAAAGAATAAACAATAAATAAATAAATTGATTGAATTTGAATTTAATTATCAGTCCTAGCATTGTGGCAAAAGAAGCTTATTGTTAGTTTGCATGCCCTTTTTGTTGTTTATTTGTGCAGCTAATTGGAGTTTCATTTAGCTGTCAAAGCATTGATTGGTGACCATTTTAATAGCTGATGAATGTTGTTAACTTGCATTCTG